>NW_011492113.1:9445-9705 GCF_000754665.1 Bison bison bison | reverse complement strand
CTTTCTAGATTCCATATATATGTGTTCATACACGATATTTGTTTTTCTCTGACTTACTTCACTCTGTACAATAGGCTCTAGGCTCATCCACCTCATTAGAACTAACTAAAATGCATTCCTTTATATAGCTGAGTAATATTCCATTGTATATATGTACCACAACTTTCTTGTTCATTCGTCGATGGGCTTCTTGGTTGGTTCCCTGTCCTAGCTATTGTAAATAGTGCTGCAGTGAACACTGGGGTACACACGTCTTTTTC
>NW_011492113.1:7630-9345 GCF_000754665.1 Bison bison bison | reverse complement strand
TGGGGGCCTCTCCTTAGAGTCTTTCCACCATAGCATTCCAATGATTCGTGTGTACAACCAAATGAGGAAAAACACTAGCCAAGGAGAATAAAAGATGAGAAGGAAACAATGATTTCATCTGGGCCTTTGACAGGAAGTGGACATGAAACAATTCAAGACTGCGGGCTCAGTAGTGTCCTTTCCATAACCAATGGTATGGGTTAGCACAGTGTTTGGGCATTGGAAACAATCATTATCATACTCCCAGGCCTCTCTCTGCTGCCAGCTCTGTTATTTGCTGTCCCTGAGCTGACCTCAATATCTCAGGGTAGCCACCTAAGTGGGAGGCAGAGAGATGAAGGAACAAAGGGGGATAAACTAACATGGTAAGGAGGGGTGGTCACTGAAATTCATGAGTTTTGATTATTTTCCCTTTCTTGTCAAAAAAATGTAAAATCTGCCCTGTTACAATATAAGAGAATCCTTTTCACCATGTATGTGATTGACTTTAAATACTAATCCTATTTCAAGCTCCATCACATTTCCTCAAATATGGAAATGAGAGTCTGGCAGAAACACTGGCACGTGCTTGCCAAGCCATCCTGGGCACAAAACTAAACATTTCCCAGGCTCTTGCAGTGAAGTGAGGCAAGGGAGTGGAGCTGGCCTGTGCCAAGCGGCCTGGCTCCTCAGGCCTCCTGATTGGTCTTGAACCTCTCTCTGCACTCACCTCTTGGCCAGATGCTAAGAACACAGCAAAGGCCTCTGAGACCCTAGTAGTGATGCAGCCACTAGAGTGAAGGAATGTGGATCCTCAAACAACTACTTCCTTTCTACTGTCATTGGCCACCTGTGCTGGAGTCAAATGCGAGTGAGTAACCAACAGTTGTGAGAAGTCCTTGGTCCATTTCATCAGCTGAATTACTTACCTGACTGAAGCAGCTGTAGCAGGACAAATGTGACATGCTGGGTATAGAGGGACATGTGTAACAGAATACGTCACAAGGGTGGTGATGGGGGCACACACCCTCTGTGTTCTTCCCTGCTAAACTACAGGTTAGCCTGGATCATGCTACACACTGGTTCTCTATCTGTGGATCTTGAAGTCCTTTCTCAAGGAGTCTGTATGACAGCAGTGGGGCCTCCAATTATGACTCAGACACTGATTCTAAGGGGGCTGATTGCCTGGAGCTGACATACTTCCACCCATCCAACCTGAAATGACATGGCTAGAAGCTCCTGCCATCAACCTGGATTCCTAGATGGAATTCTTCTGTGTCTCGCCAGACAGAGTTTATTTTTTGAATATAAAGAATTGTTCTTTATTCTGAGGCCATTTCTTCTCAACCTTCTTTTATTAATTTTTAAATTTATGTATTTTCAATTGGAGGATAATTGCTTGACAATACTGTGTTGGTTTCTGCCATATATCAACATGAATCAGCCATAGGTATACAGATGTCCCCTCGGTAATGAACCTCCCTCCTATCTCCCACCCCGTTTCTGGTTGTCACAGAGTACTGGGTTGTATGAGCTCCATGCATCATACAGCAAATTCCCACTAGCTATCTATTTTACATATGGTAATGTATATGTTTGCATACTCCTCTCTCAATTGGTCCCACTCTCTCCACCCCTCAGCGTGTCCACAAGTCTGTTCTCTGTCTGAGCCTCCACTGCTGCCCTGCAAATAGGTTCATCAGTACCATCTTTCTAGATTCCATATATATGTGTTC
>NW_011492113.1:5236-7530 GCF_000754665.1 Bison bison bison | reverse complement strand
CAGGTCCTAGCTATTGTAAATAGTGCTGCAGTGAACACTGGGGTACACACGTCTTTTTCAATCAGTTTCCTCTGTGTATATGCCCAGTAGTGGGATTGTTGGGTCATGTGGTAGTTTTCATTCCCAGTTTTTTTTTTTTTTAAGGAATCTCCATACTGTTCTCCGTGGTGGCTGTATCAGTTTTCGGTCCCACCAACAATGCAAATAATGCCAGTCTGGTCCAAGCAGAGGTTGGCTACACACTTTGGACACCATGAAGTGGAAAGCTCGCTTCCACGTGAAGGTTCAGTGATGGCTCGGGCCCACTGTCATCTCTACATTAACATACTAACTTGTGCCATTAAGGTACTAGCCTGTCTTGTGTCAAGATCTACGACTTGCATTTTTTTAAAAAAAGAACGCTGAGGTCATTAAGTTGCAAAGATCTTGATTTGCAATCATGCAGTACTTGGAGGAAGCAACTACTGGGAAATACTTTATTTTCCACTGAGGTTTTAGACAGTGATAATCATGATCATGATCATAGCAACTCCTATGATAATGTCATTTATGTAAGGCCTTTGTGCTCAGCATATCATGTTTTGTACAGTTTTATTTAAACTTCTGAGATAAAGTGTTAGTATTATATTGCCATGTGCTGATAAGAAAAGTGACTTTCAGAGAAGTTGCCACACAGCCAATATATAGGAGGAGGCAAATCTAATTTCAAAGGCGACATTATTAACTCTGTGTGTGCATGTATAATGAATAGATTTTACAATGAATAGACTATGTACATACACACATACAGATATGCAGGGAATACTTCAATCATATATGTATTTATGTGTATATGTGTAATGAATAGACTTTAAACCATATTTATATGTATGTGTGTATACATATATGTATTTAATAGAATTTAAACCATATGTGTATGAATATCTGTACATTGAACAGAATTTAAACTATGTATGTGAGTGCATGTGTGTCTGTGTATAATGAAACAGAGTCCCCAAGGAGGGGATGCTTATTTGGCCAATGCCCCAGTGGTAGTGACAGAGGTGGAAGTCTATCCTGAGTTTCCTCTATATAAAAAGGTGACTTCCTTGAAGTTCAAGTGTTAATCTTAAGGAGTAACTTCTAATTATTTCAGCATTTGAAGTGTTTTGCAAAAGGCCAAAAATAGGCATCTCCCACCTCATGCCAATAGAAAAGGCTATGAGATCATCCAAAACTGGAGTGTCCTATGGATTATAAAACATATTAAATATATTTTACATATATATTTAATATGTAATATTAAAAACCGTTTCTAGAATTTTTTTATAATGCTGTAGTTGAAACACCTAGATTGAAAACTGAACACATAGTATCTTATAAACTAATTACAGAACTTGCGGAATTTGTGAATTAGTGTGTATGCTAATTTTTTAAAGTACAATTCTTAAGTTTTTTTTTTTTAAGATATAGAGGGTTTAAAAATATATAACGTTTTAATGTTATCCTGCACATACACAGAGCTTTGGAATTTGTTGTTTGGTTGCTAAGTCCCAACCTGGGAAGCCTGAGCTTTGGAATATCACCTCCTATATCAGTTATAAACAGTTATTTGGTAAAGATATTCATAGCTTAGGTGAAGAATGCTCTTAGTTGATATTCAACACATGCTTGCTTACTATTTACTGAATGAATAAATAAACAAATGACTGTTAGGAGAATCACACTAAACCTGAATGATAATTAAAGGTTATAAAGTATATGTCATAGATTTTTCTGAGTAAAACAAAACAGACAATACTATTTGTCACACATACAAGACAAATGTCAAGTTACTAAAGGGAACCCTCCTACCCTGTTGGTGGGAATGCAAATTGGTACAACCATTTTGGAGAACAGTATGGAGATTCTTAAAAACCTAAAAGTAGAACTATCATATGAACCATCCAATCCCACTCCTGGGACTGTATGTCTGGAGAAAACTACATTGAAAATATACATGTAACCCAATGTTCATAGCAGCACTATTTATAACAGCTAGACCATGGAAGAAACCTAAACATCCATTGGCAGAAGAGTGGACAAAGACGATGTGGTACATATATGCAACAGAATATTACTGAAACATGAACAAGCACAAAACACCATTTGCAGCAACATGGATGGACCTAGAGACTGTCATACTAAATCAGACGGAGAAAGACAAATATCATATGATATCATTATATGTGGATTCTAAAAAAAACGGTAAAAATGAACTTATTTACAAAACTGAAATAGAGTCACAGATGTAGAAAAGAAGCTTACAGTTAGTT
>NW_011492113.1:1964-3122 GCF_000754665.1 Bison bison bison | reverse complement strand
GATGTTGGGAGGGATTGGGGTCAGGAGGAAAAGGGGACGACAGAGGATGAGATGGCTGAATGGCATCACCGACTCAATGGATGTGAGTCTGAGTGAAGTCTGGGAGTTGGTAATGGACAGGGAGGCCTGGCATGCTGCGATTCATGGGGTCGCAGAGTCGGACATGACTGAGCGGCTGAACTGAACTGAACTGAACTGATCCAGTGCAGGGAACTCTACTCAATGCTCTGTAATGACCTATATGGGAAGAGAATTCAACAAAGAGTGGATATACGCATATGTATAACTAAATCACTTTGCTGTACACCTGAAATTAATACAACATTACAACATTATAAATCGACTGTATTCCAATAAAAATTTTTTTAAACAGTGTTAACTGATGATAAACATGGCGGTTTGGCTGAGAGTAACTGAATTCATTCATTGAAATGAATTCAGTTCTATTATGGGTTAGGTCCCTGTTGCATATTTTTCAATTTGAGGAGTGTTTTATGCAAACACAAGATGCCATAGCAAAGTACCATAGACTGCGCAACTTAACAAAAATTTATTTCCTCACAGTTCTAGAGGCTGGAAGCCCAAGATCAGCATATCAGCATGGTTGGGTTTGGGTGAGGCCTCTCTTCCTGGTTTTCAGGTGGCTGCCTTCTCAGTGTGTGCTCATATGGTGGAGAGAGAGCCAAGTTCTCTGATTTTTCTTATTAGGGCACTAACCCAATCAAGTGAGCCCCACCCTCATGACCTCATCTAAATCGAATTACCTTCCAAAGGCCCCACCTTCAAATGTCATCACATTAGGGATTAGGGTTTCAACATATGAATTTTGAGGGGACACAATACAGTCCATGGGGCTTCCCTAGTGGCTCGTATGGTAAAGAATCCACCTGCAATGCAGGAGACAGGGGTTTGTTCCCTGGGCTGGGAAGGTCCCCTGGCAAAGGAATGGCAATCCACTCCAGTATTCTTGCCTGGGAAATCCCATGGACAGAGGAGACTGGTGTGCTACAAAAAATCAAACACGACTGAGCAACTGAGGACACATGCATTAATTCATTCCATCAGATCAGATCAGTTGCTCAGTCGTGTCCAACTCTTTGCGACCCCATGAATCACAGCACGCCAGGCCTCCCTGTCCATCACCAACTCCCGGAGTTC
>NW_011492113.1:1021-1418 GCF_000754665.1 Bison bison bison | reverse complement strand
GGAACTCTCTTGCTTTTTCCATGATCCAGCAGATGTTGGCAATTTGATCTCTGGTTCCTCTGCCTTTTCTAAAACCAGCTTGAACATCAGCAAGTTCATGGTTCACATATTGCTGAAGCCTGGCTTGGCGAATTTTGAGCATTACTTTACTAGCGTGTGAGATGAGTGCAATTGTGCGGTAGTTTGAGCATTCTTCCATAGCATGGAGTAATGAAGTCTTGATGTAATTTTTAATTTTCTAACCAGCATTTGGTTACATTTCTAAAATTCTATTACACTGACCTCATGTCACAAGCCTCTCACAGTCATGGTTGTATAATGAGGTTTTCAACTTCACCACTAGTATCCTTTGGGGCTGGACTGTTTATGGGTAGAGGGGAGGCCGTCCTAGGCCTTG
>NW_011492113.1:734-921 GCF_000754665.1 Bison bison bison | reverse complement strand
TTGACTAGACAAACCTTTGTTGGCAAAGTAATGTCTCTGCTTTTGAATATGCTATCTAGGTTGGTCATAACTTTCCTTCCAAGGAGTAATCGTCTTTTAATGTCATGGCTGCAGTCACCATCTGCAGTCATTTTGGAGCCCAAAAAAATAAAGTCTGACACTGTTTCCACTGTTTCCCCATCTATTT
>NW_011492113.1:0-634 GCF_000754665.1 Bison bison bison | reverse complement strand
CTTATCTTTAACAATTCATTGTCTTCTATGAGGGAGTTCATTAAGAGAAGACCCTGTTCAACAATTGTCACCAACACAGGCTGCCATGGTTACCACTGCTCCCTTCCCCAGAGCATCCTTAATGGTTTGCAAGGCCTTGAGATCACTTCCTGCACAGCCTGCAGTCCCCGAGGGAATGTACTAATACGCACCCCACATTCAAACAGTTGATTTTAAATACACGGTGATACCACAAAAATTGTCAAGGTAATGCACACGATGCGCTTTCATTTAGGTCTAAATCAGTGAAACAAAGTATTCACTGCAAGGTACAAACTTTTTTTAGCTTGCAAAGAACAAAATCGTCTTATATTTGAACACAAAGTATCTTGCAAAATTTGAAAAATAGGTTTTACATGAAATTCATACTTAATTGTCAGTTATTTTGAGACTATGGAACAAAGAAAATAAACTTATGTTAACTGGGGCTGCTTAAGCTGTATCTTTTTCAGATTTTTTTTTTTTAATTCCTTTACACTTTTACAGTCATAAATAGATAGAAAAGACAAGGTTTGGAGGAGACACACTCTCCCTGCCATGTGACCCATCAGAGTTGACTTAGAGAGATGAGGCTGGTAGGGAGTTTGGAGGCCTC
>NW_011492112.1:4604-5278 GCF_000754665.1 Bison bison bison | reverse complement strand
TGCTCCTAACTCTGCATATCTGTAAGTTTGCTTTACTGCTCCCTAACTCTGCAGGAGCTGCAATTCACACTGTCTCCTTTGTCTCTATGCTAAATACATCTCCTATCTAGTGTTTTCCCTTACAACACCCTTCCCTTTGTAGTTACATATCAGAAAGAAGGCCGCAGAGCCACCTGACTGCCAGAGTCAATTGCTGGGTTATAGATGCCAGGCAATGACTATCTTTGAAACAATGTAAGAGGAAGAAATCAAGATCCTATTATCACCTTGACTCCTGACTGTGAGCCCTTGCCTGTGGCTCAGATGGTAAAGAATCCACAGGTTTGATCCTTGGGTCAGGAAGCTCCCCTGGAGAAGGGAATGGCAACCTACTCCAGCCCTCTTAAAGCCACCTATCTACTTCCTCCAAATTCTGTCTCTGTCCTTTTTATTTGGCTTCGGTGGGCAGAGAAAGCCAAGAATTTGGCCAGCAAAAGCGTAATCACAATAGGAGCTGTCATTGCTGAACCATTCAGTAAACTTCCTTATGCAGAAATGGGGAGAAAGAGGTTTCAACAAAACTGGCTGTTTTTTTTTCTTCTTGCCTGCCAGATGTGAAAGTGATTAACTTCAAATGACAAATACAGCACATGGCCTATTATGGCTGGAGAGTAAGAGGATACCTTGAAAAGAAA
>NW_011492112.1:0-754 GCF_000754665.1 Bison bison bison | reverse complement strand
CTCAGACAGTAAAGAATCTGCCTACAATGTGTGAGACCTGGGTTCAATCCCTGGGTCAGGAACATACCTTGGAGAAGGGAATGGTAATCCACTCCAGTATTCTTGCTTGGAGAATCCCATGGACAGAGAAGCCTGGCAGGCTACTGGTCATGGGGTCACAAAGAGTCAAACACCACTGAGCAACTAACATTTTTAGTATTTCATTTTAAAATAAATCTTAAACTTCAGTGCCCCTTACTTAAACATGTCATTTCCAAGATGCATAGGGCCCTAGCCATATTTTATAAATGTTTCAAAAAATAAATATCTTAACGAGTTAAGATCCTTGCCAGTTAAACCCCAACTTCCACTCTACTATAATTCTAGTCTGTCAGGTGGTTATGGAGTGAGCCGCAGGCTTATTTAGCATCTGCAAGAGTGAATTTGAATTAAGAATGCATATAATTTTGACCTAGTGGAATTTATTTATGCAGCTCACAGTCACTTCAGTATATAAGTGTTTGTCATCAAGATTTCACAGGCTAAGCATCAGGGACAGATTTCCAACAAAAATCTGTTTGATGCTAATGCTCATTACCTTACATTACACTGTACTGCTGATCCTTTGGTAATGATTCATTAACAAGTCTTTGTTTCCAAAAGGCATGATAGTCCATTGCCAGAACTTGTAGTGTTTTAAGAGCACTATGTTTTTATAGTTTCCTTGCACGCTGTTGCATTCCACTCTGTGGAATATCTGTGCATTCCACCCTAT
>NW_011492111.1:4808-5548 GCF_000754665.1 Bison bison bison | reverse complement strand
AAAAAGCTGGCTTAAACTCAATATTCAAAAAACTAAGATTATGGCATCCAGTCCCATCACTTCATGGCAAATACAAGGTGGAAAAGTGGAAACTGTGACAGATTTTATTTACTTGATCTCCAGAATCACTGTGAACAGTGACTGCAACCACTAAATTAAAAGACGCTTGTTCCTTGGAAGAAAAACTATGACAAACCTAGACAGCATATTAAGAAACAGAGACATCACTTTGGTAACAAATGTCTACATGGCCAAAGCTATGGTTTTTCGAGTAGTTATGTATAGATGTGAGAGTTGGACCATAAAGAAGGCTGAGCAGTGAAGAACTGATGCTTTTGAGCTGTGGTGCTGGAGAAGACTCTTGAGAGTCCCTTGGACAGCAAGAAAATCAAACCAGTCCATCCTAAAGGAAATCAACCATGAACATTCATTGGAGGGACTGATGCTAAAGCTGAAGCTCCAATAATTTGCCTACTTGATGTGAAGAGCCAACTCACTGGCAAAGACCCTGATGCTAGGTAAAACTGAGGGCAGGAGGAGAAGGGGGTGACAGAGGATGAGATGGTTGGATGGCATCATTGACTCAATGGACATGAGTTTGGGCAAACTCCAGGAGATAGTGAAGAACAGGGAAGCCTGGCATGCTGCAGTTCATGGGATCGCAAAGAGTTGAATATGACTTAGGGACTGAGCAACAATAACAAATACAGTTCTCAGTAGTAAATGTATCAATTTACATT
>NW_011492111.1:0-656 GCF_000754665.1 Bison bison bison | reverse complement strand
ATGCTGTCTAGGTTGGTCATAGCTTTTCTTCCAAGGAGCAAGTGTCTTTTAATTTCATGGCTGTAGTCATCATCTGCAGTGGTTTTGGAGCCCAAGAAAATAAAGTCTTGTCACTGTTTCCATTGTTTCCCCATCTATTTGCCATGAAGTGACGGGACCAGATGCCATGATCTTATTTTTCTGAATGTTGAGCTTTAAGCTAGCTTTTTCATGCTTCTCTTTCACCCTAATCAAGAGGCTCTTAGTTCCTCTTCATTTTCTGCCATAAGGGTGGTGTCATCTGCATATCTGAGGTTATTGATATTTCTCCCAGCAATCTTGATTCCAGCTTGTGCTTCATCCAGCCTGGCATTTCTCATGGTGTACTCTGCCTTTAATTTAAATATGCAGGGTGACAATATACAGCTTTGACAAACTCCTTTCCCTGTTTGGAACCAGTCCATTGTTCCATGTCTGGTTCTGTTGCTTCTTGACCAGCATACAGATTTCTCAGGAAGGTAGTAAGGTGGTCTGGTATTCCCATATCTTGAAGAAATTTCCACAGTTTGTTGTGATCTATACCATCAAAGGCTTTGGTGTAATCAACAAAGCAGAAGTAGATGTTTTTCTGGAATTCTCTTGCTTTTTCTATGATCCATTGGATGTTGGCAATTTGA
>NW_011492110.1:15578-17445 GCF_000754665.1 Bison bison bison | reverse complement strand
TTAACTGTGGGTTAAAACAATCTTTCAGGTCTTTGTAGAGTGTGAATTTCCACAAGGAAAACACAGAAAAGGAAAACAAAATTCTGTGGGGATTCACTGTCTGTAGGACCAGATAAAACTTCACAAAGGAAGTGATGTCTGATCCAGCTCTGGCACAAAACAGGCGCTCAAGAAACATTTATATGAGAAAAGGGCATTATAAATGGAGAGGATTGTATGAGCAATGTTGTGCAGTCAAAAATAGTCAGTGTCAGGATGACTATTATAGAAAAAAAAAAAAAAAAACACCAAAAGGCACAACCAGTGTTGGTGAGAATGTGCAGAAAACGGACCACTCGTACCCTGTTGGTGGGAATGTGAAATGGGACAGCCATTGTGGAAAACAGTATGGAGATTCCTCAGAAAGTTAAAAATAGAACTGCCATATGATCCAGCAAGCTCACCTCTGTGTGTTGATCTAAAAGAATGGAAATCAAGATCTCAAAGAGATATTTGCACCCACATGTTCATTGCAGCATTAGTTACCATAGCCAAGAAATTGAAACAACTTAAATGCCTATCAACAGATGAAGAAAATGTGATACATACATGAATGAAATACTATTCAGTCTTCGAAAAGAAAATTTCACAATGTGACAACATGGATGAACCTTAAAGACATTACGCTAAGTGTAATAAGCCAGTCACAGAAGACAAATACTGCATGATGAGGTGTCTAAAGCAGTCAGTCAGAGAATCAAAGAATGGAAGGGTG
This sequence comes from Bison bison bison, assembly GCF_000754665.1. Lineage (NCBI taxonomy): Eukaryota > Metazoa > Chordata > Mammalia > Artiodactyla > Bovidae > Bison > Bison bison. Next base: position 16,691 of record NW_011492110.1, on the reverse strand, counting down.
GTTGTCAGGGCTGGGGGGAAGGGGAATGGAAAGATGATGGTTAAAGGGTACAAACATTTTTATGGAAGATAAATAAGTCCTGGAGATCTGTACAAGATTGTACCTAGAGTCAAAAACGCTATGTACGCTGTGTGCTAAGTCGCTTCAGTCATGAATACAACTATTGTGACCCTACAGAGTGTAGCCTGCCAGGCTCCTCTGTCCATAGGATTCTCCAGGATATTGGAGTGGGTTGCCATGCCCTCCTCCAAAAACACTGTATACACACTTAAAACTTGTTAAGAGGGTAGATCTCATGTTAAGTGTTCTTACCAAAAAAAATAGGATGGTCACAATGTGTCCTGGAAACAGGAAGTGGTTTAGGCTAGAGTAAAAGATATATGCCAGGGAGGAGTGGGGAGTGAGGAATGGGAAAGAAGATCATGGGCTGAAATGCCAGACTAAGGAATTTGCTTTTTATTCAGTAGGCATTATGGAGACACTGAAGATTGAGATGCACCAGAATAATGACATAGATTTATTTCCTTAAATAGCTCTGATGATTAAATTGGTAGCCAATTTTTTTTTGTCTCCTCCACTCTCTTTTTTAAAATTTATTTTTTAATTTAGGGATAACTGCTTTACAATGTTGTGTTAGTTTCTGCTGTTTGACAACATGAATTAGCTATATGTATACATATATTCCCTCCCTCTTGAGCCCTTCTCCCATTCCCCCTTTCCACCCCTCTAAGTCATCAGCCCGAAGCTGAGCTCCCTGTACTATAAAGCTGCTTCCCACTAGCTATCTATTTTACACATGGCAGTGTATATATGTCAGTGGGTGGCCAATTCTTTTAAACAACAATTGGAGAAAGGTCAAGTGAATAAGCATGAAGAAAATGTCCACTATATTGTTGATTTCGATGCATTCAATACCTCCCTACATAATACTTTTGGTAAAATGGTGGGAGCAAAAGGTGGATCTCAAAGATACACAAGGATGAGTGTAGCAATGGAGGGGAGATGAATGAGCCTCGGCAACTAGAGGGCCCAGGGGCCTGAAGGGTGGATTATGGAGGCAGCATCTTTGAAGCCAGAGAGGAAGGGGCCTGTGGAGAGGGAAACTCTGGAAAT
>NW_011492110.1:12426-13209 GCF_000754665.1 Bison bison bison | reverse complement strand
GCTCAGACTCCCAGCTTTGCTCTGACCTCATATCACTTTTTTACTCTTTGAGATCCTGTTAAGTTTGGAGTATTCATTGGTTCTTTTAAAACAAGGTCAGGTCTTCTTCTGTAGTGGCCCCAGCAGACATGAGTTCAGCACCAGCAGAGTCATTTTAATGCCGACCTAAACAAACTTAATTAGGGAGGCTGTTCTGCTGCCAAAAACCATTAACTGCCTTCCAAAGCCAAACCTAAAGGGCTTGGAGAGTTTTTGTTGTTTTGCATCATTTGTAATACTGCTTTCCTTCTTTCTTGCAGGGCAAGGCATACAGGAGCTCATTACTATCGTGGCTCCCCCACTGACTGGCTATGTGACCTTGGTTGAATTATTCCTCTGAACCCTAAGTGTCTCCTGTGTAAGATGGAGATGATCATGGGACTTACCTCTGAGAACTGTTGAGAGTGTTCAGTGAGGTCATGCATTTGGAGTCGTTGACACAGTGCCTAACACACAGTACGCACTAAGTAGGTTATAGTCTAATAAAAGCAGTAACAGTCATTTAAAGCAAATATGCAATGAATTGGATGTGTGTGTGCTTTGGGGGATGATTCATGTCATTTGATCAGATTAAAGGTGTTTTGAAAAGGACAAAAAATTGTGAAGACAGATGAATAAGTAATATATACTCATGTGTCTGTTTTCTTTGTATCTGAGGTTTTCATAATTAAGATTTTAAACTAAGTTAAGTGAGAAAGTGAAAGTTAATCAGTTGTGTCCGACTCTTTGTGACCCCATAGACTG
>NW_011492110.1:9857-11708 GCF_000754665.1 Bison bison bison | reverse complement strand
ATCTTCAACTTGTAATTGGATGCAATATGGTGATTATGCATCCTGATCGAAGGTCATTTCCATAGGATAATAAGTGCTCACAATAACAGTCTCCTTGGGATGTTTTTGCTTTTGCCTTATAGCTGCATGTCCTATTTCAACTTCCCTTCCCACAAAGGGAGAGCATGACTTCAGCATCTGCTGCTGATTTTGTCTTGATTTTCCCATCTCATTCTCTCTCTCTCTCTCACATACACACACATACACAATCTCATTTGATGCATCTGTTGTTAATTGGCAGCTTCTCATGGCTAGTTCTCCTTCTTAGGCCCACTCATTCCTCCTATAATCCCTCTAATCCTCGTGGTCACTTAGAATAGGATTGATAAAAATGATCTGTGAATCACTTCAATAGAAGATGGGTTTGTTTTCCTGCGTTAGTACATAGCATCTCTGTCTCTTCTAGAGAGTACATTGTCTCTTCTAGAGAGAAGAATTAACAGAATCGGGTCTGTGATGTTTCTCTCTCTCTTTCTCTCTCCCTCTCACCCCATCTCTCCTCATCTGTAAATGGGGAACTAGCATGGTACAGTTACAAGGAGCCTAGGCTTAGATGTCACATAGTCCAGTTCTGCCATTTACTGTGTGAAGCTGAGCAAATCATCTCACTTCTCTGAACCTAAAGTTCTTTGTCTATAAGAAGAGAATTGTTGCACTTACAGCATTTTGTACTTTGCAGTACTATTTGCAGGAATAAATTATGCATATGAAAGTATGCTCAGATGAGCTCATGATAAATGCTGGACATTGTTTTAATACTTACCACACAGGGTTTTTAAAAAATGAGATAATGTGTATAAACAGCTTAGAACAGAGAGCCTAGGTAGTTGTAAAACAATTAACTGCTCCCTTGCCAGTTGCTTTTTTGGAAAATAGGATCCAGAATGGAGAGGAAGAAGAAATGTCATTGGATCCCAAACCAAAGATTTAAGGATTCTTCATAGTCAGGGCATGTTGTACTAATGTGATCAAATGGTCAAATATTTCCACTGTTACCTGACCTAACAAGTGCAATAGACCTCATTTCCCCTTACTTCTTAGAATGCTCTGTGTCTTCCTCACCGTGTGGCATAGGCCTTCTTCTGGAAACCCTTATATTGTATTCTGCATCACCATCTGTGTGGGCAGATACAAAGGTTATCTTTAGAAATCATTTAAAAATGTATTTATTGAGGTATAGTTGATTTGCAATGTTACATTATTTTCAGATGTACAACATAGTGATTAAAAATTTTTATAGATTATACTCCAAAGTTATAAAATATTGGCTCTATTCCCTGTGCCAAACAATATATTCTTGTAGCTTACTTATTTCACACATAGTAGTCTGTGCCTCTTAATCCCCTATTCCTATCTTGCCTCTTCCTGCTTCCCTCTTCTCACTGGCAATCAGCAGTTTGTGCTCTATATCTGTGAGTCCATTTATTTTTAAATTATATTACCTGGTTTTTTATATGTTAAAATTCCACATATAAGTGATAACATACAGTATTTATCTTTCTCTGACATTTCACTAAGCATAATCCTTTTCAAATCCATCAGTGTTGCTGCAAGTGCCAAAATTTCTTTCCTTTTTTATGGCTGAGTAGTATTCCATTGTATGGATATACCACTTCTTTAACCATTCATCTGTTGATGGACTCTTAGGTTGCTTCCATATCTTGGCTGTTATAAATAATTCTAACTTTTAATACTCTTGATGGTGTTTTCCCAAGGCTGTGTTTGTAGTGCTGTGGAGACTTAGATGGTTACTAGTGTTCTGTGAAGACTATATTGAGGTCAAGGAGAAGAAAGAGGGGTTATCTATACTTG
>NW_011492110.1:9438-9757 GCF_000754665.1 Bison bison bison | reverse complement strand
TCACAATGCCAAGATACTTCATCAAGCATTCTGGATTTTTCTATGAAGGTGTTTTTGGATGAGGTTAGCATTTAAATTGGTGGACTTTGAGTAAAGCAGATTACTCTCCATAATGTGGGTGGGCCTCATCTGATCAGTTGAAGGCCTTATGAAAACAAAGGTTTGGCTCCCCTGAGAAAGAAGAAAGTTTGCCTTCAGCTGCCTTTATACTAGAGCTACAACATCAACTCTTTCTGGATCTCCAGCTTTCTAGTTTACCCTGCAGATTTTGGACTTAAAACCAAACTTCTGGAATCACTTAAGCCAATTCCTTATAATC
>NW_011492110.1:5105-8303 GCF_000754665.1 Bison bison bison | reverse complement strand
TACCCTGCATATCTTAAACCCAACTTCAAACATATCCTACCATGTTTCAGATTTTCTTTTAGAAGCTGACAATTTGTGGAAACAAGATATATTTGATCCCTTTTCTCATGGAGTTGGAAAGAGGCAGAGAAGGTATCCTGGAAAAAGTGACATTGGGGTTGAGAGGAGTTAGACAAAAAAATGGGTGTGCACAAGGAGAGAACATTCTAGGCAGAAGGAGTGGTTTGTATGAACATTCAGAGGCCAAAAAGGGGAGATAGGGCAAGAGTTTTTGGGAAATGCAAAGAGCTCATTAAATTGAAAGTTAAATATGAGCGTGGAAAGATAAATGATGAAACTGGAGAATTAAGTCAGGTCAGATCATAAAGGACTTTGTAAGTTCTACTACTAAGGTTGTAGTGATGAGATGGGCTTTATTATCATTATCTTCCTTCCACATGTAAGGAGATTGAGTCTCAGAGGAGGTAAATGATTTGCTCACTAATATTGCTGGTGTTTTTCCTTCTGCACACAGAGGAGAATTATACTATTCTCCTCTCTTGAAGTTAGATGTGGCCATATGAGCTATGTCACTTGTAAGTAGAAGCATTTAATTGTTGGTTCTCAACTCTCCAGTGCTCTTTTCCTCTGCACTGTCAAACAGCGAAGCACCCATTGATAACAGAAATGCAATACTGAGCCATCAAGTAGAGGACAGCTACCCTGAAAAGTCACCCAGACCAGCAATGGACTGTTTAGGAGAGAAAGAAATTCATGCTGTTTTAACTTACTGAGATCTTTAAAATGTTTACTATTGCAGCATAACATGACTTACGTTGATTTATATGCCCCAGAAAGTAAAATCAAAGTGTCCCTTAATTTAATACCTAGTAGTGTCTTTGAGGACACAGTGTGAAAAGTGAAGATAAAGTTAATGTGACTGATTTTTAACAACTTGCCAGAATTTACAGTCCTCCAAATTAATGTTCTTGCCTTCAAAGTAGTCACTGTGGGATTATATAATAACTTAAATGATGTTAAAAACAGTTATGAAATTACTTTTACAACTCAGCCTCAAAATTGATTAATTTAGTCATTTACTATGTGCTGGGCACTGGGGAGACAAAGATGAAAAGACACGTTCTTTCCCCTTCAGGAGCTCATAGTGTTGTACCAGGAAATATGTTCTAAACTGTTGCAATGCATGGTGGGGCCATAGATGAAGAAATGATCAGTTATACCAGAGAAATGCAGGGAAGGCTTCATAAATTAGAGATGAATAGGTTTTCATTAGATGGATACATTGGGGTGGGAACAAGGCTATTTCAGGAAGAGGGACAATGGGAGAAAAGGCACAAAGGTTTGAAGTAACTCAGCACATTTTGGTAAGTACAAATGCTTCTGTATATCTGGAGTCTAGTGCAAGAAAGGGATGCTGGAAGGCATGAATCTGGAGAACAGATAGGGGGCAGATATGGGGGGCCATCCATTGTGCTAGCAAGGATTGTAGCACAGGCAGAGCAGTTCTGGAGCCAGTGGTTCAAAATTCTCTTCGGCAGAAACAAAGAGAATGGCACCAGTGCTGGTTTAGCAGAATATTGATAATGGCTTCCAAATGTATCCAAGTTTCTGAAAAGCATTACCTTGATATTTGTCTCCTTAGGTTTCTGATAAGTAAGTACAAGTCTCACTACTTCCTTAATGGCCTCTGTTCTGCTTTCATGTTTTAGTCCCCCCCTTTTTTTTGCATTATGTTTAATCTTAAAACCCATTTCAAATTATTCGAAAAGTAGGTATAAATCCCAAATCAGGATATCATAGAAACATAGACGTCTAGAGGTACACGAGGCCTTTGCATTTAACTGAGGGCAAAGTGTGTGGACATCAGTAGAGCCCACTTGTACAGATGGGACTTTGTCTTCAGGTTCTCCTGAATATTCTCTCATGCTTAATTTCCCCATGCTTAATGGATGTGAGAAGATGAGGTAAGGGAAGCCTTGGAAGTAGAATGGGTGAGTAAAAATTTTGCAATGTCTGTTGCTGGTACATGCTGTTTATAAATCAATGTCTAAAAGTTCAAGAGTCATGTGGTGGGAAAAAGACAATACCCTATTAAATGCCTCAATGTGGTCCGGTGGTTAAGACTCCACATTCCCAACGCATGGGGCCTGGGTTCAATCCCTGGTCAGGGAACTAGATCTTGCATGCTGCAACTAAGAGCCCACAGGCAGCAACAAAGACTTGGCCCAGCTAAATAAATTAAAAAGAAAACCTCATTGCAAAGATGAAATGTTAAAAGTAAATTCTTATCTTAAGAATTAGAATTGGATTAACAAATAAACTAGAAAACTTTAAATAAGGAATATACTGTTCTCAGTGATGTCAGTGCTGTTCTCAGTGATATTCTTTATAATTAAAAAAAATTGGAATGAAGCTAAATGACACACCATAGGAGATTTAGGTAATGTCTAGTGTAATGATAGAATGAAATATCATATAGCTATGGTTGGGATCTTTGGGAGGTGATTAGGTCATGAATGGAATTAGTGCCCTTATAAAAGGAACTGCAGAGAGCTCTCTCACTCCTGCTATGTGGGAACACAGAAAGAAGACAGTCATCTGAACAGGAGGTGGATCTTCACCAGACACAGAATTTGCCAGCACTTTGATCTTAGACTGCTCAGCCTCCAGACCTGTGAGAAATGGATGTTCATTATTGAGGCCTACAGTATTTTTGTTATAGCAGCCTGAATGGACTAAGACAGAAGTTGATACTGAGAAGTGAGGTGCTGCTATAATAAATACCTAAAAATGTGGAAGCAGTTTTGGAATCAGGTAATAGGTAGAGGCTGAAAGGATTTTGAGATGCATGTGAGGGAAAAGCCTAGAATTCTGTGAACAGAATTTTAAAGGCAATTCTGGTGAGAGTTTAGCACTCATATCTGATTTAGGTTGTACTTAGATGAGACCTTGAACTTAGACTTTAGAGTTAACTCTGGATCCAGTTAAGACTTCTGGAGCTGTTGGGATGAAATGAATGTATTTTGCATTCGAGAAGGACATGAAGTTTCAGGGGCCAAAATGTTATTAACGGAATGTTTGTGTCCCCTACCAAATTCATATGTTGAAATCTTAACCCCAATGTGATGTTATGAGGAGATGGGGCCTTTGGGAGGTGATGAGGTCATGAGAGTGGAGCCCTCATGAATGGGATTAGCG
>NW_011492110.1:4503-5005 GCF_000754665.1 Bison bison bison | reverse complement strand
AATCCCAGGGACGGGGGAGCCTGGTGGGCTGCCATCTATGGGGTTGCACAGAGTCGGACACAACTGAAGCAACTTAGCGGCAGTGGTCACTTTATGTGATCTAATATGAAGTACACAATACTACCAGTGAAGTTTTCTTGCCCAAAACATTTAAGCTGAATTTACTCAAGCTTCTACCAATGTTGTCCAAAAGAGATATGATGCAAGCCACAAGTGTCATATTAAATTTCTAGTAACCACATTAAAAGTACAAATAGATGATACTAATATTAATAATATATTTCACTTAACCAAATATAGCCAAAGTATTATTTCAGCATGGAATCAATATAAAATTATTAATAAGATAGTTTACATTCTTTTTAAACAATGTCTTCAAATTCTATTGTATATCATATACCTATAGTGCATTTCATTTTAGTCTAACCACGTTGCAAACATATGGCTAGTTACTAATGTATTGGACAGCATAGCTCTATCTCTAACTGTGAGTTTATAAGAA
>NW_011492110.1:2252-2403 GCF_000754665.1 Bison bison bison | reverse complement strand
CCCAAGAAAAAGAAATGCAAAAAAGCAAAATGTCTGTCTGAGGAGGCCTTACAAATAGCTGTGAAAAGAAGAGGAGTGAAATCAAAGGAGAAAAGGAAAGATGCGCCCATTTGAATGCAGATTTCCAAAGAATAGTGAGGAGAGATAAGAA
>NW_011492110.1:0-590 GCF_000754665.1 Bison bison bison | reverse complement strand
ACTGAACTGAACTGAACTGAACCTTACTTAGTTCGACCCTGGGCCCCGCCATCTCTGTACTTAGCCCCTTGAGACAGTGGAACCGATGCTCAAAGTGTTTATATCAGCAAATGCTCTCTCAGGGTAAAGTGGTTTTGATGTGTTCTGATACCCAGTTTACTTCTCAGGGATCAGGCTTTCTTCTGAAAACATGACCTGACAGTTCTCACACTATCTTTTAATCATGGAAATATTTTTAAGGGAATGCTTTTGTATATTATACAGCATTTCTCTTGTTCTTGGCAAGAGGAAACTAAAGTCTCTAAAAGCTTTTGAACGTCATCAAAGGAGATCCATACAGGGCTATGTTGATGGAAAGAATTTTGGGCATCCTGGTAAACCAATGGAAAGGATGTATTTAAGGCAAATGGCCATTCAGTCTCACCACTTAAACCATTTATTCAATCCAGGTTGCTGGTCCTCCTCATTAGGCCTTTAAAAATCCAGTAAAGTTTCAGTTTTTTGTACTTAAAAACTGTATCAATGGTAGATGTAAAATCACATCTTTGAGAGAAGTGTCTGCCTTTGGGTCATGGTGTCTTTTGGAAATC
>NW_011492109.1:19214-19855 GCF_000754665.1 Bison bison bison | reverse complement strand
TCTTAATGACCCAGATAACCAAGAGGGTGTGATCACTCACCTAGAGCCAGACATCCTGGAGTGTGAATTCAAGTGGGCCTCAGGAAGCATCACTATGAACAAAGCTATTGGAGGTGATGGAATTCCAACTGAGCTAATTAAAATCCTAAAAGATGATGCTGTTAAAGTCCTTCACTCAATATGCCAGAAAATTTGGAAAACTCAACAGTGGTATAGGACTGGAAAATGTCAGTTTTCATTCCAATCCCAAAGAAAGGCAATGCTATATAGTGTTCAAACTACTGCACAATTGCACTCATTTCACATGCTATCAAAGTAATGCTCAATATTCTCCAAGCTAGGCTTCAACAGTACATGAAACGAGAACTTCCAGATGTTCAAGCTGGATATAGAAAAAGCAGAGGAACCAGAGATTAAATTGCGAACATCTGTTGGATCATAGAAAAAGCAAGAGAGTTTCAGAAAAAAACTCTTCTTCTACTTCACCGACTATGCCAAAGCCTTTGACTGTAGATCACAACAAACTCTGGAAAATTCTTCAAGAGATGGAAATACCAGACCACCTGACCTGCCTCCTGAGAAACCTGTATGCAGGTCAAGAAGCAACAGTTAGAACTGGACATGGAACAACTGACTGGATC
>NW_011492109.1:14273-16169 GCF_000754665.1 Bison bison bison | reverse complement strand
GGGTCAGGATGATCCCCTGGAGAAGGAAATGGCTACCCACTCATCAAACTAAACAAAATTGATAGTCAGACTCATCAAGAAAAGAAGGGAAAGGACTCAAATCATTAAAATTAGAAATGAAAATGGAGGTGGGTAGAGGTGGCCCAGTCAAATGCTTGGGGAGTTGGGCAGGAGTCCAGCAGACCTGAGGCAACAAGGGAGCTGGGCAGCCTCAATTACCTGGTAACTGCTTCTCTTTCTGGTGTCTCCTCCACATAGTGAGAAGTATGTTCATGGAAGTCCCTGAGACAGCCTCCATGGAGGAGCAGAAAGAAATGGAAGATAAAGTGACTAGTCCAGAGAAAGCGGAAGAAACAAAATTAAAAGCAAAGTATCCTCATCTGAGACAAAAGCCTAGAGGTTCAGATTTTTTAAGGAAATGATTGCTGAAAGGGCAAAAAATATTTTGATTCTTGGAATTACAGTATGGCTATATCACAGCCACAGATAAGACAGAGGTCACTGGTGACCACATTCCCACTCCATACAACCTTCCTCAATGGTAATCATCTCTTGTTAGCAAACTGGCTGGTTGATTAAAAAATTTGGACTGCATGTGTCTTGTAATTCCCAATATTTCCCCTTAATATATTACTTCTATGCTTTTTATTTACTTTCACTCACTAAGTCATTCAAGAGTGATGACTTCGCAGGTAGCAGTAGTGTGTGCTACTCTTGTAAGGGGATGTGGTTTAGTTGCTAAATTGTGTCTGACTTTTGCGACCCCATTGACTGTAGCCCACCAGGCTCCTCAGTCTATAGGATTTTCCAGGCAAGAATACTGGAGTGGGTTGCCATTTCCTTTTCCAGGGGATCTTCCCAATCCAGGGATCAAACCCAGGTCTCTTGCACTCCAGGCAAATTTTTTACTGACTGAGCTACCAGGGAAGCCCTGGTAAGGGAATATACTAATACTTATGTATAGTTTTTACTAGTTTAACGGTGCACTGGTGAAAAGAACATGTTAGAGCAAAGTAAAGTAATCTACTTGAAAATAATTGTATGTATTACCTAACTCCTAGTGTAGCGATGGTTCCAACAAGTAACAAGTAAGTTTTACAATTTTAATGTTTTGGCTTTCTTTAATTCATTCAATTATAGCTTCGTATGCTACTCGTATTTAATATAACCTCTACTGTATTGAATTCTTCTACATTTTCCTTTTGGATTTTGTAAAACAGAAATTTAAGACCACAAGTTTGAAGAAAAGTCACATATTTCAAATACAGACATGACTCCAAAAGATTTGTATCCTGTGTTTGAACTATAATGGCCTTAACTCTGTTTCAGCTTTAACAGTAGAATGTTATTCAGGCAATATTTGCCCATTCTGTTGTAACTTATGTGACTCTGGTGCTTAACAGCTACTATTGAAGCTAATATTCTTACTAAGTTCTATAGTGTTGAAATACCTTTTGTTGTTGAAGATGTTGTTGAACATGTGCACTAACTGTTGAATTCACTTTTGTGCCACTTTTGTACCACTTTTGTAAGTACATTTTTTCCCACAGCTTCTCACAACTGTCTGTATTAATTTCACATATTAAAGAGTAGATGATGTGCCAACCAGAAGCACAAGAATTCCTATACAAAACTCTATATGTCATTTATCATTTATATATACTAAGATTGAAAGGTTGTGGTTTGTGAGCTGTGTGCTATGTCGGGATTCATGACCCCCAGAGGAGACAGTTTTGATCTGGGGCCAGAGACAAGGCTTGACTACTCAGAGCTTTTTATGTAGCAAAGTTTTATTACATTACAATAGAGATAGGGAAAGCTTCCACATAGACATTAGAAGGGGACAGAAAGAGTGCCCACTTGCTAGTTTTTAGCAAGGTGTTTTATGTCTGTTAG
>NW_011492109.1:9723-11048 GCF_000754665.1 Bison bison bison | reverse complement strand
ACCTTCTCTAAAGTCACAGTGATTGAAATCTCAGGACTTTCCATCAGGAAAGACCTGCCATGTAGGACTCATAGGTATGATTAATTGCTTAGGCTTCATTATTAGTGATTAAGATAGGGGTTTTGCACTTTTCTGTTTTTGTTGTTTAGAAGCTCAGTTCATTGAAGACATATTTGCAGATTGTTTCACCATTGCTTGATACTTTTGACTAAGCTGAATTTAATTAAACTTTCTATGGTTTCATATTTGTGGTTTGAGAAAGGGCTGATTTGAATCATTGTCTTTATTATAAATGAATGTTGGAGTAAATAAGTTGGAGATAAATACTTCATTAAAACCAGATAAAAATAAATTACCTGTTTCATATCCAGTAGCTCCTGTTTGATAGTACAGTTCTGAGAAACATTTCATTTTTAAAGGCTACATCTGACTAAAATAATTATATTTATTGGCTTGTTGAAATAGTAAGGAACTGCTGTTCTAATGAACTAGAAGGAGCATGCTTACAATCTATTTACAAGTTATTCAAAATTATTGTGCTGCACACCTAAAAATAAGTCCTAAATGTTCACCAAAGCCTCTACTTGTTGTTACTTCACTGGAAATTTGTTGCTCTTTTTACTTGATGCAATAAAACTATACCTCTGAATATTTATTGATACATTTTACTAAACCAGATATGTAGGCTTTCTCAATCCAAAGTACTCAAATTTTATCAAACACTTAAATGTGAACTCTACTTGGACTGTGCTCTAAACTTAGTGTTTAGTGATCCAGGGACAGATATCCTATAGGAAGGAAGTGCATGTCCGAGTGGCAACTAAAACAGTTTCTATTGTGGCCTTTTCACATTCCCCAACATGCAGACATATTACTTCCATTTTTCATTTTCCTTTTTTACCTCATTTTACTTCACTTCCCCCATCCTGTTGTCATTCCTGCTTGTTTCTTAAGGCCCCTGATGGCATTTATTAAATGGTATTTCAGATCAGATCAGATCAGATCAGTCACTCAGTCGTGTCCGACTCTTTGCAACCCCATGAATCGCAGGATGCCAGGCCTCCCTGTCCATCACCAACACCCGGAGTTCACTCAGACTCACGTTCATCGAGTCAGTGATGCCATCCTGCCATCTCATCCTCTGTCGTCCCCTTCTCCTCCTGCCCCCAATCCCTCCCAGCATCAGAGTCTTTTCCAGTGAATCAACTCTTCGCATGAGGTGGCCAAAGTACCGGAGTTTCAGCCCCAGCATCATTCCTTCCAAAGAAATCCCAGGGCTGATCTCCTTCAGAATGGACTGGTTGGATCTCCTTGCAGTCCAAGGG
>NW_011492109.1:9021-9623 GCF_000754665.1 Bison bison bison | reverse complement strand
CTTTGTTGGCAAAGTCATGTCTCTGCTTTTGAATATGCTTTCTAGGTTGGTCATAACTTTCCTTCCAAGGAGTAAGCGTCTTTTAATTTCATGGCTGCAGTCACCATCTGTAGTGATTTTGGAGCCCAGAAAAATAAAGTCTGACACTGTTTTCACTGTTTCCCCATCTATTTCCCATGAAGTGGTGGGACTGGATGCCATGATCTTCATTTTCTGAATGTTGAGGTTTAAGCCAACTTTTTCACTCTCCACTTTCACTTTCATCAAGAGGCTTTTGAGTTCCTCTTCACTTTCTGCCATAAGCGTAGGGCTGATGACTTATTAATCCTTTAATGTCCTTTCCAGTATACCATAATTAAGGATGTATTTTGGGCTTCCCAGTTGGCACTAATGGTAAAGAATCCAACTGCCAATGCAGGAGACATAAGAGATGCGTGTTCAATCCCTGGGTTGGGAAGATCACCTGGAGGAGGTCAGGGAAACCCACTCCAGTATTCTTGCTTGGAGAATCCCATGGATAGAGGAGCCTATCAGGCTACAGTCCATAGGGTCTCAGAGTCAGACATGACTGAAGTGACTTGGCTTGCACACATGCAAGGAAC
>NW_011492109.1:5002-5632 GCF_000754665.1 Bison bison bison | reverse complement strand
GGACATGAGTTTGAGTAAACTCCGGGAGTTGGTAATGGACAGGGAGGCCTGGTGTGCTGCAGTCCATGGGGTCACAAAGAGTTGGACACAGTTGAGCATCTGAACTGAACATGAAAAAGAATTCAGAGTAATGATGGGAAAGATCCAAAACATCAGAAATAAAGTACAGGCACGGATAAACAGACTGGAGGCATGGATTGAGAAGATGGAAGAGATATTTAACAAGAACCTAGAAGAAATAAAGAACAATCAACAACATAAAAACTGAAATAAAAATGCAGTAGAGGAAAACAATAGAGGATTAGCCAACACAAGAGAATGGATAATTGAACTGGTAAATGGAATTGTGGAAATAACTGAAGGAGAGCAGAATAAAGAAACGACACTGTAAAGAAATGAGAACAGTCTCAGAGGTATCTGGGACATTAAGTGCACCAACATTTGAATTATAGGGGTTGCAGAAAAATAAGAGGAAAAGAAAAGGCATGAAAAAATATTTGAGGAGATTATAGTCAAAAACTTCTCTAACATAGGGAAGGAATTGCCCAGCCATGTCCAGGAAGCCCAGAGAGTCTCATACAAAATAAACCCAGAAATAAACAGGCCAAGACACATTGATCAAATTAACAA
>NW_011492109.1:4054-4902 GCF_000754665.1 Bison bison bison | reverse complement strand
GTGGGCTGGAAAAAGATATTCCACACAAATAGAAATCAAAGGATAGCAGGAACACCAACATTTATATCAGATAAAATAAACTTTCAAATAAAGACTGTTATAAGAAACAAGGAAGGACACTACATAATAATCAAGGTATCAAGAAGAAGATATAATGATTATAAATATATATGCACCCAACATAGGAGCACCTCAATACATAATGCAAATGCTAACCACTACTAAGGGGTAATACAATAATAATGGGGGATTTTAACACCCCAGTCACACCAATGGACAGATCATCTGGACAGAAAATTAATAAGAAATCACAATCCTTAAATGACACATTGGACAAGATAGAATTAATTGGTATCTATAGGACATTCCATATCCAAACAGCAGAATACAGTTTTTTTCTCAAGAGCATGTAGACCATTCTTCAGGATAGATCACATTTTGGGTCAGAAAACAAACATTGGTTAACTTTTAGAAAATTGAAATTGTATCAAGCCTTTTTTGAGACCACAATGCTATAAGATTAGATATCAATTACAGGAAAAGGACTAAAACACAAACACATGAAAGCTAAACAATACAGTACTTTATAACCAAGAGGTCACTGCGGAAATAAAAGAGGAAATTAAAAAAAATCTAGAAACAAATGAAAATAAAAACATGATAACTCAAAAACTATGGGATGCAGTACAAACAGTAGTAAGAGGGAAGTTTATAGCAATATAAATTTACCTACAAAAAAATGAAGAAAAACATACAAAATAAACAATTTTAACCTTATATCTAAAGCAACCAGAAAAAGAAGAAACAAAGAAACCCCAAAGTTAGCAAGGAGGAAAGAAATAATACCT
>NW_011492109.1:0-896 GCF_000754665.1 Bison bison bison | reverse complement strand
AATTGCAAACAAAGAAACTGACAAAGCATTAATCTCCAAAATATATAAGCAGATCATACAGTTCAATATCAGAAAAAAAAAACAACCCAATTAAAAAAGGGCAGATGCCCTAAGCAGATGTTTCTGCAAAGAAGGTGTACAGATGGCCAATAAACATATGAAAATATGCTTAGTATCACTCACTATTAGAGAAACACACATCAAAACTACAATGAGGTATCACCTCACACCAGAATGGCCATCATCAAAAATTCTATACAAAATAAATTTTGGAGAGGATATGGAGAAAAGGGAACCCTTCTGCAGTATTGGTGGGAATGTAAACTGATACAGCCATTATGGAAAACAGTATGCTGATTCCTTAAAAAAAAGCCTTGCAATAAATCTACCAGCAATCCCACGACAGGACATATGCCCTGAGAAAATCACAATGCTAAAAGAAAAACCACAATTGTAAGACACATATATGAAAAAACAAACAAAAACAGAGTTCTAAAAGACACATGTATACCAATGTTTATTGCAGCAATATTTACAATATCCAGGACATGGAAGCAGTCTATATGTCCATTGACAGATAATTGATAAAGAAGTTGTGGTATATATATACAATGGAATGTCAGCCATAAAAATGAATGAATCTGAGTCAGTTGTAGCGAGGTAGATGAACCTGGAGCCTCTTATACAGAGTGAAGTAAGTCAGAAAGAGGAAAACAAATATCACATATTAATGCATATATGTATGGAATCTAGAAAAAAGGTACTGATGAACCTAGTAGAGAACAGACTTTGGATACAGTGGGGGGAGGTGAAGATGGGACTAATTGAGAAAGTAGCATTGACCTATATACACTATCATGTGTAAAATAGTTAGTGGGAAGTTGCCATATAACACA
>NW_011492108.1:4499-5235 GCF_000754665.1 Bison bison bison | reverse complement strand
TGATGGGGAGACACAGAGACATATCCTGACAGTGAGACAGTCATGGGGTCCTTGGGGCCCTGTACCAACGCCTCCCTCCCCCACTACCTGGCCAGGGTTCTGCTGAGTATACCCTGCCTCCTCCAAGGAGCCCAAGCCTGCATCCAGTTCCTCCTGTCCTCATGAGCCACGACCTTCCGTCTGCACTGGGCCTTGTGCTCCCATCTGCAAATGATGGCCTCTTTGTCGTGGGTTGGGCAGATTGTCTGAGTGAGTGTGTGTACACAGTGTTTTCACAGGGCCCCTATCAGGGGTGGTTATCACGTCAGGAAGTACTGTTCTT
This sequence comes from Bison bison bison, assembly GCF_000754665.1. Lineage (NCBI taxonomy): Eukaryota > Metazoa > Chordata > Mammalia > Artiodactyla > Bovidae > Bison > Bison bison. The sequence continues at coordinate 4,913 of NW_011492108.1, read as the reverse complement.
ATCAGTATTGTTACCGCAGGCTGCTTTGTACTGCACATGACTTGCCCTCCCTGAGGATGGGGCCACAAGCTTTTATCTCTGTAGGGAGGCATGGTAGAAATCGTAGCGAATGTGATATCACAGGTCTACTTCTAAGACCCACGAGAGTGGGATCCATCCAGCTTTCCTCTTAAGACTATTCTCATATGCGGATCCATGAACAGCTCAGAGACCAACCCTCTGGACAAAACCCTCCCAAAATAGTTCAGAGACTTCATGCCTGGGACAGAGATCCATGAACAGTTCAGAGAGCACTCATTCTGGAGAGCAACACAAAACAGCTCAAATACGTCACACCTGAGGACACAGACCCTAACCATCTTAGACAATTCCAACTCTCAGTTCAGTTCAGTCATTCAGTCGTGTCCGGCTCTT
>NW_011492108.1:0-1135 GCF_000754665.1 Bison bison bison | reverse complement strand
TTCCCCTCACTGTGCCTATGACAGCTCCCTTACATCCCTCTAATCAGCTGTCATTTCCCAGAGTCCCTCTCCTGGTGACAGCTGCCAGAAATCCTCTCTATCCCCAAATCCCCACCCTCTCCCCTCACCTTCCACCAGGCCTCCCTCCCACTCCAGGAGCCTCTTTAGCCCCTCTCCTAGCCCTGCTCACAGGGCCTCAGGTACATCCTCACCCCATTTGTGGCCTCTCACCCAGCACCTGCACTGCCTCAGACGATCCCCTGAGGACCTTGCCTGGTCCCTGCATTCTGCAGGACACCTCTCTCCTGCCCACACACAGGTGTCTGTCTTAAAGTCCTGGTGAGGGCTGAACTGAAAATCTCTCCAGGATCCAGAGAAAATCCAGACCCAGACCAGGCGTCCAAGGCACTTTCCTCAGGGCTGGGAGGAAAGCGAGGGTGTCTCTCAGAGAAAGAGCTGGGCTCAAGGTCCTGCAGGGGTGACAGGGTTTTCTTCAAGTGAGATGGCACCTTACAAGTGCTTAGGACACTGCAACTCAGATGACTGATTGCCTAGAACTCAGAGATGCCCCCAGGGATGCCAGCTGACTCCTAGAGTGACCTCACTAAAGCAGCCACTGACTGCGGAAGGGTCTCCAGCCTGTATACTGGGCAGTGAACACTCCTGAAGAGTGGGTTCCACTGGTCCTCCAGTGCTCAGGCCCAAGACCCCCAATGTGAACTCTTGCCCATCAACCTCAGCACTTAACTGTGTGAGCCCTGGTCTGATCTGGGGTCTCTGTCTCTGTACCCCGCGAGAGCCTGAGCCTGTGTTTTCCACGTGGGCTCCCCAGAGTGGTCTAGGATTCCTTGCCTCCCAAGCCCCACAACCAATCGCTGCTGCTTGTGTATTCAAATCTGCAGTGGGTGGGCATGGCCAAAATGGGGCTGGAGCGTCCTCCTGGACATCTGAGAAAGGGGACTCCCCTTGGTCCAGGTTTCAGGCCTGGGTCGCAGGGTAGCAATCTCCCCATCTGTGTCAAAGGCTACAGTTGGTCACCCTGGGCAGTGGGGGATGGTTTGTCCTTCCATACGCAGTACTTACATTGGTACCAAATGGAACCCTCTCCCCTGTAGTGCCTTCTGCTTCCTGTGGT
>NW_011492107.1:4727-5225 GCF_000754665.1 Bison bison bison | reverse complement strand
AACAATAAAATTAGAACAAAACCTCCATCGTATATGTTATTAATCAGGTAATTACTAAATCAGGTAAGTCCTAAAGTGGATGTTCAAGCTGGTTTTAAAAAAGGCAGAGGAACCAGAGAGCAACTTGCCAATATCTGCTCAGTTCAGTTCAGTTCAGTCGCTTAGTCATGTCCAACTCTTTGCGACCCCATGAATCGCAGCACGCCAGGACTCCCTGTCCATCACCAACTCCCGGAGTTCATTCAGACTCATGTCCATCGAGTCCGTGATGCCATCCAGCCATCTCATCCTCTATCATCCCCTTCTCCTCCTGCCTCCAATCCCTCCCAGCAGCAGAGTCTTTTCCAAAGAGTCAACTCTTTGCATGAGGTGGCCAAAGTACTGGAGTTTCAGCTTTAGCATCATTCCTTCCAAAGAATCCCAGGGCTGATCTCCTTCAGAATGGACTGGTTGGATCTCCTTGCAGTCCCAAGGGACTCTCAAGAGTCTTCTCCACGC
>NW_011492107.1:0-1017 GCF_000754665.1 Bison bison bison | reverse complement strand
CAAGGAGCAAGCTGAGTTACAGAGGGCAGAAGAAGCAGGAGGTTATGTAAAATTTTAATGTTTTCTCTTCAGTTATAGCTAAATAAAAGCAAGATACAGGGAGGGAGGAGGGAGGAGGGTTCAGGATGGGGAACACGTGTATACCTGTGGCAGATTCATGTTGATATATGGCAAAACCAATACAATATTGTAAAGTTAAAAAAGAAAAGAAAAGAAAAGAAAAAAAGCAAGGTTATTATACATTAATAATATAGAAAATTAAAAATGTCTGTATAATAAAATACAACAAATATATTTTAAAAGTTGTATAAAATTATTATATCGACCTGGGAGATATTTATTATATAATGTTAAGTGGTAGGTTTAAAATAATATGTACTGTGTATATAATGGTATACCCTTTATATATACAGTTATCTCTGTGTTCTCATTACAGATAATTTTTATTCTTATTCCTTATTTGACTTTTCTAAATTAAAAAATAGAATCATTAATTAAAAAGTGGTTTACTTTTTTTTTCTGATTGGAAAGATAATATATACTCATTGCAGAGCAACAACAACAACAAAAACTTCAGCAAACATAGAAATGTATAAGGGATAAATTTATTGCATTCTTTCACTCAGAGATAACCACCATTAACACTTTAGGGTAGACCTTTATAAGCTTTTCTGTGTATATAACACTAGCAAGAGTTTTGTATACAGATGATTTTAGTACATGGGTCTCAGACTGCTCTAAAAAGTTTCTTTAATTTCAGATCAAGAAACAGAGGTTTGGACAGTTAAGAGCACTACTTTATCTGACTGCAGGTTTTACTAGCTATCTGTGTAAAGGATGACCTTGAATTCTTAAGTTGGAGCAGTCAAAAGGGGAAAGATCCACTGAGTTGGTGGACAAAGGAAAGTAGAGAGAGGAACTAAGTGAAGGGTAGTGATAGTCATTCAGTTGTGTCTGACTCTTAGTGACTACAGGGACTGTAGCCCACCAGGCTCCTCTGTCCCTGGAGTTCTCCAA
>NW_011492106.1:4986-5606 GCF_000754665.1 Bison bison bison | reverse complement strand
GTTTCAGATTTCCTTAAGGAATGATCTCTTCTTCAAGGACATTAAAGTCCAACTTTGACTACTTCTAACATAAAAAGACAAAATGATAAATTATGGGAATCAGTGACCTCTTTGTTTACTTGGGCAAGGCCATTTGAGAGAGGAAAGTCGCCATCACACAGTGGACCAAAAAAAAAAAAAACCCAATAACAGGAACTACAGTACTTAGAATTCCCTGAATGTCTGAGTATTTAGTGGCAGGATATTAACTCAAAGTTGAAAGGAACCATGGACACGCAGTTAGGGTTACACAAAAGGGTGTGAAGGAAATTGAGACATTTCAAGACTCATTGGTTTTCTCTGGTCTTACCTGTTTTTGTCTCTCTAGGAGAAGAAATTTCAAAAAGGAAAGGAAAGAAGTAGGCAAACAGCACAGGGGAAATGAACAGCCAGGGCTTCATGACTGAAGGATCAAAGATGAATTAATACTAAATGGTCCCAGTGCCTGAGAGCTCTGTTGGGGTCTTGCTGACAATAACGGCATTAACAAAAGGCATCTCAACAGAAAGAAACTCACTGGCTAGGGAGAATTGGAATGGCCGTCAGATCATGATCATCAGAGCTCATCTCTTCAAGAAGAA
>NW_011492106.1:491-842 GCF_000754665.1 Bison bison bison | reverse complement strand
ACAGACCTAAAACCTTGGAGAGCTCTGCAGAAACTTTCTAAACTGGGATGTTTGTACAGCAATTATACTCCAAAAAGAAAAAGTAAACTGGGATACTCAAAAGCAGTGTTAAGGAACCCGAGGGCAATTCGGCTCATTGCATTTAAAACCGACAAACACTCTTCCAGCTCATTTGTGGAAGCGGCATCAGGAAATCCTGTAGATTGTTACCATGCATCTACACGTAAAGTTATTCTTTCATTAAATACTTAAATGGCTTCCTTAGACCAGGGCAGAAAGGTTTCATGATGCCTTACTTAGCTATTTTATTATACCCTGATATTTTGGGAACCTGATGAAGGAGCCGACTCA
>NW_011492106.1:0-391 GCF_000754665.1 Bison bison bison | reverse complement strand
TGACTGAGCAACTGAACAACAACAAACCCTGATGGACAGGGTCCTTGTACTGATTCCTCTGTACAAAGAACATCTGTAAAAGGAAATAACTTAATGAAATAACATTTATGTGGGGGGGCTGGAGACTTCAAGACAACAATAAAGAATGCATTAATACACCTAACACCCAAATGTCTGACAGGTAATGCAATTTACAGAGGGTTTCTGTTGAACTTCCTTTTTTCTTTCATTCCCTCACATACACATTACTGGCATGTTTTATAGTTCAGACAGTAAAGAATCTGCCTGCAATGGAGGAGACTTAGGTTCAATCCCAGGGTTGGAAAGATCTCTTGGAGAAGGGAATGGCAACCCACTCCAGTATTTTTGCCTGGAGCATCCCATGGACAGA
>NW_011492105.1:9507-10086 GCF_000754665.1 Bison bison bison | reverse complement strand
AATATCTTACAGACACGGTGGGGAAGGAGAATGTGGGATGAGCTCAGAGAGCAGCACTGACATATATACACTACCATTTGTAAAATAGATAGCTAGTGGGAAGCTTCTATATAACACAGGGAGCCCAGCTCCCTGCTCTGTGGAATATGGAGGTGGGAGGGAGGCTCAAGAGGGAGGGTTGTTATGTATATCTATATGTGTGTGTATAGATAGATATAGTTATGACTATATTTATACATATAACTATATATATAGTTGTGACTGATTTGCATTGTTGTGGTGCAGAAACCAGCACATTGTAAAGCTATTATGCTCCAATTTAAAGCAATAAATAATTTTTAAAAAGTACCTAGGAATAAATCTTTCTGACAGTAGGGGGCGGTGCCAAGAGGCAGAGGAACAGGATGGGGAAGCCACTTTCTCCCCCAAAAATTCATCAAAAGATCATTTCAATGTTGAGCAACTTCCACAAACAACTTCTGAACGCTGGTGGAGGACACCAGACACCAAGAAAGGCAGCCCAATTTCTTCAAGAGGCTGTAGGACAAACTATAAAAGACAAAAAGAGAGACAAAAGTT
>NW_011492105.1:4850-5363 GCF_000754665.1 Bison bison bison | reverse complement strand
CTCTTAGCGACCCCATGGACTGCAGTCTACCAGGCTCTTCAGCCCATGGGATTTTGCAGGCAAGAGTACTGGAGTGGGGTGCCATTGCCTTCTCCGACAAAAGCCCCTACCTGGCAAGTTTTGTCCAGCAGTGCAGGGCAGGATAGGAGAACAGAAGCAGTGACAATGATCACAGAAACAAGTAGGGGGCTGGCGGCAGTGAATATATGCTGAGAGGGTCACTTTAAAGTGCCTGTGGAAATAGACACATCTAACACTGCCAAAGCCAGAAGGAATGCCCAAAGGCATACTGAACCCATAGACACACCAAAACCTACTACTGGACACTGCACTGCCCTTCAGAAAGATAAGATCCAGCTCCATCAACCAGAACACAGGCACAAGCTCCCCCAACCAGGAAAATATAACAGAACACTAACCCAACCCAAGCGACAGGGGCAGCCTCCATCCATAACCAAGGAGTATGACCTGGAGAACCGTCTTTCCCCCCCCCCCCCCCTTTTTTTTTTTTTA
>NW_011492105.1:0-674 GCF_000754665.1 Bison bison bison | reverse complement strand
AAATATGCATAGAAATGAATGAAAATGAAAACACAACAACCCAAAACCTGTGGGACACTGTAAAAGCAGCGCTAAGGGGAAGGTTCATAGCAATACAGGCATACCTCAAGAAACAAGAAAAAAGTCAAATAAATGACCTAACTCTACACCTAAAGCAACTAGAAAAGGAATAAATGAAGAAACTCAGGGTTAGAAGAAGAAAACAAATCTTAAAAATTAGGGCAGAAATAAATGCAAAAGAAACAAAAGACACTGTAGCAAAAATCAACAAGGCCAAAAGCTGGTTCTTTGAGAGCATAAATAAAATTGACAAACTGTTAGCCAGACTCATCAAGAAACAAAGGGAGAAAAATCAAATCAATACAATTAGAAATGAAAATGGAGAGATCACAACAGAAAACATAGAAATACAAAGGATCATAAGTGACTACTATCAGCAATTATATGCCAATAAAATGGACAATGTGGAAGAAATGGACAAATTCTTAGAAAAGTACAACTTTCCAAAACTGAACCAGGAAGAATTAGAAAATCTTCACAGACTCATCACAAGCACAGAAATTGAAACTTTAATCAGAAATCTTCCACCAAACAAAAGCCCAGGACCAGATGGCTTCACAGCTGAATTCTACCAAAAATCTAGAGAAGAGCTAACACCTATCCTACTCAAACTC
>NW_011492104.1:5232-5670 GCF_000754665.1 Bison bison bison | reverse complement strand
TCCTACCCTTGATCTTTCCCAGCATCAGGATCTTTTCAAATGAGTCAGCTCTTCACATCAGGTGGCTAAAGTATTGGCATTGCAGCTTCAGCATCAGTTCTTCCAATGAGCATTCAGGACTGATTTCTGTTAGGATGGACAGGTTGGATCTCCTTGCAGTCCAAGGGACTCTGAAGAGTCTTCTCCAACACCACAGTTCAAAAGCGTTAATTCTTTGGTGCTCAGCTTTCTTTATAGTCCAACTCTCACATCCATACATGACTATTGGGAAAACCACAGCTTTGACAAGGTGGATCTTTGTTGGCAAAATAATGCCTCTGCTTTTTAATATGCTGTCTAGGTGGGTCATAACTTTCCTTCCAAGGAGTAAGCATCTTTTAATTTCATGGCTGCAATGACCATCTGCAGTGATTTTGGAGCCCCCCCAAAATAAAATCT
>NW_011492104.1:0-1074 GCF_000754665.1 Bison bison bison | reverse complement strand
TCATCCACCTCATTAGAACTGATTCAAATGTATTCTTTTTAACGGCTGAGTAATACTCCATTGTGTATACGTACCACAGCTTTCTTATCCATTCATCTGCTGATGGACATCTAGATTGCTTCCATGTCCTTATTTTTAATTATTTTTGGCTGCTGTGGGTCTTCATTGCTGTGTTTGGGCTTATCTTTAGTTGAGGTCAGCAAGGGCTACTCTCTAGTTGGAGTGTGCAGGCTTCTCACTGCAGTGGCTTCTCTTGTTGCAGAGCGTGGGCTCAGTAGTAGTGGCACATGGGCTTAGTTGCTCTGCTGCATGCGGGATCTTCCTGGTCCAGGGATTGAACCGGTGTTCCCTGCATTGCAAGCTAGATTCTTAAGCACTGGACCACTGGGGTAGCCCCTGGGATCCAACCATTAAATACTTGGTTTTCTTACTGTTAAATTTGGACCAGGATTTCTGATTCCATTCATTTTTTCAAGGTAATGAGCACTGCCACTACTACAACAAACTCTCTTATCATTTTTCATTATATGAGAACTGGCTATAGATAAAAGGGCATGTTAATCCATGTCAATGATTCAGCAGTTATGAATTGAGCATCTATTGTGTACCAGGCACTGTGGTAGTCATTTGATATATGGAAATAAGTGAATCTACCCTCATTGGAATCACAATCTAATGGATGGAAGCAATGTAGACCAAAAAAAAAAGGTATCTGTAATATCAGAAGTATGATCCAAATTCCAATATAGCCTAGATGAAGGCATCAATAACTCTGTCTGGGTCAGGCTCAGGGAAGTCTTCCTGGAGGGGTTGATGCTGACATAGGGAATGGGTGTTAGCAGCTTGCCACTTAGAAATAGTATGGAGAGGGTGTGGAGAAAAGGGAACCCTCTTACACTGTTGGTGGGAATGCAAACTAGTACAGCCACTATGGAGAACAGTGTGGAGATTCCTTAAAAAACTGGAAATAGAACTGCCTTATGATCCAGCAATCCCACTGCTGGGCATACACACTGAGGAAACCAGAAGGGAAAGAGACATGTAGTACCCCAATGTTCATCGCAGCACTGTTTA
>NW_011492103.1:8814-10110 GCF_000754665.1 Bison bison bison | reverse complement strand
AACTGAACTGAACTGAACTGAAGCTCTTTCCTTAATCTGAACCTTTGCAGATACTGTCCTCTTTGGTCAGAATGATTTTTCCCAAGTACTTGTTTAAAACACTTATATGTACTCAACCTTTACAGCCCAGGTCAAGCAACATTACTTCTTATGTGAAATCTCAGAGGATAATATTGCTAACATTTAATTATAAATATTCTTGGATCTGGTCCCCTCTTAAGATGGTTTGACAGGAGTATTTGCCACTGAGGGCCATTTTATATTTATATTCATTCAAACTGTTTCCTACAAGGCATAAAGAGATTCCTTTTAGTCCACAAACCAAAGCACGGTCAAGTTCTCTTCTCGTCATTTAGCAAATATCTCCTTCACAGCACAAGACCCAGAGATAGGCTTTAGCAAATACGATGGTGTGAGTTGGGAAAGGGCAACCTTCTTCAGTGGGTGACTATTCTGTCTTGGTTTACATCCTTCTGTGTAAACTGTGGCAGGGGTCCTGATCTGCATGAAGACCAGGGAACTTTTAAAGCATCCCCAAGTGTTGCTTCAGACCCCTTGCTCTTTTAGGGTGGGAGTGGAGCCTTCACCAACATAACATTCCTAGATTTGTCTTCATTTGAAGTTCAAATCCAACATGCCTGAAAAGGAAAAGTTATCCCAATCATGTGCATTTCAAAGAACTTTGTTAACTCATGGGATTTTCCTTTTCCATTACATCCTAAACCTGCTTCTCTTTCTGTTTCTATATATAAAGTCATTCAGATTCAGATTTACTTTTGACTTTAAAGAAGTTTTGAGATTTCTACTGTTTGTATAAATACATGGCAACACCTCAAAGACATTAAGGACCCTATAGTGGGTTGGAGGGCGGCCCCGAAAGATACATTCACATCCTAACCCACAGAAACTGTGAAGGTGAACTTACTTAACAAAGAACCTTTTCAAATGTAATTAAGCAAAGGATGTCAAAATCCAATCATACTGGATTGTCTTGGTGGGGCCTCAATCCAGTGCCAAGTATCCTTTTAAGAGACACACAGGTGAGAAGTGTGTCCTTCCTCACCAGGAAGTCCTTGTGAGGTCTTCTCGATGGAGGAGGAGGTTGGAGGTATACAATCACAGGCAAAGGACCACATGGAGCCACCAGAAGCCATAAGAGGCACGGGAGGAGTCTCTTCTAGAACATTTGGAAGGAGTATGTTCCTGCTGACACCTTGTTGTCAGACCTCTGCCCTCCAGGTTGAAGGGAACCGATTCTTGTTTTTTGGAGCCATCGAATTCGTGATGATTTGTTAT
>NW_011492103.1:4832-5432 GCF_000754665.1 Bison bison bison | reverse complement strand
TAAGCCAGAAGGAAAAACACCAATACAGTATACTAATGCAGTATATGGAATTTAGAAAGATGGTAACAATAACCTGGTGTACGAGATAGCAAAAGAGACACTGATGTATGGAACAGTCTTATGAACTCTGTGGGAGAGGGAGAGGGTGGAAAGATTTGGGAGAATGGCATTGAAACATGTAAAATATCATGTATGAAACGAGATGCCAGTCCAGGTTCAATGCACGATACTGGATGCTTAGGGCTAGTGCACTGGGCGACCCAGAGGGATGGTATGGGGAGGGAGGAGGGAGGAGGGTTCAGGATGGGGAGCACAGGTATACCTGTGATGGATTCATTTTGATATTTGGCAAAACTAATACAATTATGTAAAGTTTAAAAATAAAATAAAATTTAAAAAAATAAAATGATGAAAATCTTATGAATGTGTTGAGTACTGTACTGAAAGTGAAATCAGAATGGTTATATGGGTATGAAATGGCTGTAAATGTGTTGGTTGTTTACACTCATGATTTTGAGGCTGGCCAGGAGCTCAGCTCACTGCTGCTGCCAAGAATCACCAGGAAATATCATACTGCATATTGCTAGCCCAGGAAAAGAT
>NW_011492103.1:0-1116 GCF_000754665.1 Bison bison bison | reverse complement strand
TGCAAGTTTTTTAAAAGAGTCATTACATTCTGGATGGAGAAAAGTAAGAATAGGCTAAATGAACGACCTGTTAGTAGATTACAGAAAGTTTCATAGGCTATAGTAAATTATATCTTAAACAGGATGGCAAAACTATTTTGCTGAATAATTATCAATGGATGTCAACTTTTTTAATATTCAGTTCTCCTCTGCTCAAATTTTAATACTGATTGCTTTTTTCATGCCTTCTTTCAGGATCTGCCTAATTTAGTGACCAGGGAAAGACAAGCAGACAAAGTAAAGGTTTGTGGAGAGCCAGACTTTTTCCCATGTGTGCACAGACCACGTGGTCTATGAACATGACAACCCCCACTTCCTGTTGCGGGGAGTCACACAGGTACCAGGTAGTACGTATATGTGCTGCCAGGCACTCAAAGACACTGAACTCTCAGCTTGAGGCAGAACTAAGCACATTTGTGCAGGGAAATCCATGCCTCATGCTGCTCTCCAGTCTGCTCTGGGTGTTCATGGCCATCGCGTTCTCTGGTAGGGATGGTTCCAAACACGAGTGCGAGTGTTCAGGGTGAAAGGTCTGCACACAGGCACGTGGAGCTTCACAGGGACTTGGGGAAGAAAGGAGGACTGGAGAAAAGCAAGAGTCTTAGGATTTCAGTTTGGTTTTTGGGGTTGTGATCTGAAATGAGTCTAATTCCTACACTATTTTATTCACTGTTTCATCTCTGTTTTCTGATTTTTTTTTCCCCCACAGGATCTGGTGTGGCCCAGAAAGTTACTCAAGACCAGTCAGATGTATCCAGCCAAGTGGGGCAGTCAGTCACCCTGAACTGTCGGTATGAAACAAGTTTGAGTGCTTACTACCTTTACTGGTACAAGCAACTTCCCAGTGGACAGATGACTTATGTTATTCGTCAGGATTCAGAAGCGACAAATGCAAGGAAAGACCGCTACTCTGTAAACTTTAAGAAAGCAGATAAATCCATCAACCTCACCATTTCAGCCTTACAACTGGAAGACTCTGCAAAGTACTTCTGTGCTCTCCGTGACTCACAGTGCTTGAAGTAATAGGAAAAGCTGTACAAAAACCCCGGAGCTTAGTAAGAGAGAGCCCCCCTGCTG
>NW_011492102.1:5276-5656 GCF_000754665.1 Bison bison bison | reverse complement strand
TCTAAGTATAGTACAGATTAACATGACTGTTATTCTATACATAAATATTTTATATGTCATTTTATTTAAATTAATTATTATAACAACCTTATAGAAAAGATGACAGTGAGTCTCAGGATTATAACTAATTTGACTACAGCCATCTGAATTCTTGCCTAGAGATCAATAGAGCTGAATTTTGATTCATATCTGCTGGCTTTTAAAGTTAAAGCTCTTTCAAAGGCACTAGTTCGATCTTTTTAGACATCTTAATTTTTTTAATTGGAAGAAATTGCTCTCCAGTATTATGTTGGTTCCTTCCATATTTCAAAATGAATCAGTGATAGGTACACATATGTCCCCTCCCTCTTGAACCCCCTTTCCACCCCTGTTGGTTGTCA
>NW_011492102.1:0-1069 GCF_000754665.1 Bison bison bison | reverse complement strand
ACGACAGAGGATGAGATGGCTGGATGGCATCACTGACTCGATGGACGTGAGTCTGAGTGAACTCTGAGACTTGGTGATGGACAGGGAGGCTTGGCGTGCTGGGATTCATGGGGTCGCAAAGAGTCGGACACGACTGAGTGGAAGCAGGTGGTGATCAGTTCTGTGAGGTGTAGTTGTTCAAATAATTCAGTAGATATTCGAAGAGTTCAAGAGGAAAGTGAAAGTGAAAATCGCTCAGTTGTGTCCAAGTCTTTGCGACCTCATGGACTGTAGTCCATGGAATTCTCCAGGCCAGAATACTGGAGTGGGTAGCCTTTCCCTTCTCCAGGGGATCTTCCTGACCCAGGAATTGAACAGGGGTGTCCTTGCATAGCAGGAAGATTCTTTACCAATTGAGCTATGAAGAAAGGGCTTTGTAAAAGAGGACAGTTTGATTGGAAGGACAACAACCTTCAGGGTTGGCAAATTTGGGGGGTTTATGCCTAGAGTAGTGGCTCCCCTAGTCAAGAGGGTGATCTCTCTGTAACCATGGCATTTCATAAGGGAGGCTTCACGGGGAATCCTCTTGTGCTCTACCTAATAGGACAAGAGTTCTCTCTTACCTCACACCAATAAGGTGGCCCCCTGTGTCTTGGTGCTGCCTGAGGACATGAGTACTGCAGGGTAAGATTCCTGGGGGGACAAGACCAGTGTCCTCTGGAGTGAAACTTTAGAGCCAGATGCTCTTGGGGGAAATATAAAAGATGTTGCCATGTGCCAGAGGATAATGATTGAGGAGGCTGATTTGAAGCAACCATAGCTTTCACTGACTGTGGGACCCAAGTGTGTTCTTCCCACAAGTCAGCTGTAGGCCACACAGGATGGAGCCAGCCAAAGCTGGCTTAAAGGGGACTTGACTGGAAGTCTACCAGGGATCCCAACTCTGCCAGGAACTGGAGTTGAAATGACCAGCTGGAGGGCAGATAGCAGTCAGCAGTTGGACATGTAATGGTAGATTTCCAGGGGAGGTTATCTGCCGAGTCATTAATGGAGCTCCATGAGGAAAAGAGCCACTAAGTGTGTCTCCATT
>NW_011492101.1:4879-5443 GCF_000754665.1 Bison bison bison | reverse complement strand
ATCCCTGGGATAAAGCCCACTTGGTCATGGTGTATGATCTTTTTAATGTGTTTTTGGATTCTGATTGCTAGAATTTTGTTAAGGATTTTTGCATCTATGTTCATCAGTGATATTGGCCTGTAGTTTTCTTTTTTCGTGGGATCTTTGTCAGGTTTTGGTATTAGGGTGATGGTGGCCTCATAGAATGAGTTTGGAAGTTTACCTTCCTCTGCAATTTTCTGGAAGAGTTTGAGTAGGATAGGTGTTAGCTCTTCTCTAAATTCTTGGTAGAATTCAGCTGTGAAGCCGTCTGGATCTGGGCTTTTGTTTGCTGGAAGATTTTTGATTACAGTTTCAATTTCCGTGCTTGTGATGGGTCTGTTAAGATTTTCTATTTCTTCCTGGTCGAGTTTTGGAATGTTGTACTTTTCTAAGAATTTGTCCATTTTCTTCCACTATTGTCCATTTTACACGCACATATGGACACCTTATCTTTGACAAAGGAGGCAAGAATATACAATGGATTAAAGACAATCTCTTTAACAAGTGGTGCTGGGAAATCTGGTCAACCACTTGTAAAAGAAT
>NW_011492101.1:0-1089 GCF_000754665.1 Bison bison bison | reverse complement strand
ACTAGACGGACCTTTGTTGGCAAAGTAATGTCTCTGCTTTTGAATATGCTATCTAGGTTGATCATAGCTTTCCTTCCAAGGAGTAAACGTCTTTTAATTTCATGGCTGCAATCACCATCTGCAGCGATTTTGGAGCCCAGAAAAATAAAGTCTGCCACTGTTTCCACTCTTTCCCCATCTATTTCTCAGGAAGTGAAGGGGCCAGATGCCATGATCTTTGTTTTCTGAACATTGAGCTTTAAACCAACTTTTCATTTTCCTCTTTTACTTTCATCAAGAGGCTTTTTAGTTCCTCTTCACTTTCTGCCATAAGAGTGGTGTCATCTGCATATCTGAGTTTATTGCAATGGAATATTACTCAGTCATTAAAAAAATGAAATAATGCTATTTGCAGCAACATAGATTGACCTAGAGATGATCATACTAAGTGAAGTAAATCAGAAAGGGAAAGACAAATACCATATGATATCAGTTATATGTGGAATCTAAAAAATGGCACAAATGAACATATCTATGAAACAGAAACAGATTCACAGGACTAGAGAACAGGCCTGTGGGAGTTCCCTGGCAGTCTGGTAGTTAGGACTCATTGCTCTCACTGCCTGCCACGGCCGGGGATCAATCCCTGGTCAGGGAACTGAAGTCCTCTAACAGCAGGGACAAAAAAGAGCAGACCTGTGGTTGCCAAGGTGGAAGGGGAAGTGGAGGAAACAGGTTGGGGAGGTAAGTATTGGGCATTTGGGATTAGCAAAGCAAAGTATTATGTACAGGATGGATAAACACCAAGATCCTATTATATGGCACATGGAACATATTCAATATTCTCTGATAAACCATAATGGAAAAGAACATGAAAAATAAAATATGTATAACTGAGTCACTATGCTGTACAGCAGAAATTAAACCAATATTGTAAATCAACCATACTTAAATTAAATTTTAAAAAATGAATCTCCAGAGAACCATTGCTCTTATGAAAAATACCCTGTCACATCTTAAAAAGCTCATTTGGTTTTGATCTCGAGGTGTCTCACTGTCCATTCATCGTCTGTTCCCCAGCAACACTGGCTTCACTGCATCACCTTAATA
>NW_011492100.1:216551-216975 GCF_000754665.1 Bison bison bison | reverse complement strand
GCAACGAAAAGAATAAAATACTTAGGAATATATCTACCTAAAGAAACTAAAGACCTATATATAGAAAACTATAAAACACTGGTGAAAGAAATCAAAGAGGACACTAATAGATGGAGAAATATACCATGTTCATGGATTGGAAGAATCAATATAGTGAAAATGAGTATACTACCCAAAGCAATTTATAGATTCAATGCAATCCCTATCAAGCTACCAACAGTATTCTTCACAGAGCTAGAACAAATAATTTCACAATTTGTATGGAAATACGAAAAACCTCGAACAGCCAAAGCGATCTTGAGAAAGAAAAATGGAACTGGAGGAATCAACCTACCTGACTTCAGGCTCTACTACAAAGCCACAGTTATCAAGACAGTATGGTACTGGCACAAAGACAGAAATATAGATCAATGGAACAAAATAG
>NW_011492100.1:215504-216412 GCF_000754665.1 Bison bison bison | reverse complement strand
ACAGGGCATACACACTGAGGAAACCAGAAGGGAAAGAGACACGTGTACCCCAATGTTCATCGCAGCACTGTTTATAATAGCCAGGACATGGAAGCAACCTAGATGTCCATCAGCAGATGAATGGATAAGAAAGCAGTGGTACATATACACAATGGAGTATTACTCAGCCATTAAAAAGAATACATTTGAATCAGTTCTAATGAGGTGGATGAAACTGGAGCCTATTATACAGAGTGAAGTAAGCCAGAAGGACAAACACCAATACAGTATACTAACGCATATATATGGAATTTAGAAAGATGGTAACGATAACCCTGTATACGAGACAGCAAAAGAGACACTGATTATAGAACAGGCTTATGGACTCTGTGGGAGAGGAAGAGGGTGGCAAGATTTGGGAGAATGGCATTGAAACATATGAAATGTCATGTATGAAACGAGATGCCAGTCCAGGTTCAATGCACGATGCTGGATGCTTGGGGCTGGTGCACTGGGACGACCCAGAGGGATGGTATGGGGATGGAGGAGGGAGGAGGGTTCAGGATGGGGAACACATGTATAATTTTTTTTAAATTTAAAAAATAAATAAATAAAGGTTTGAGGATGAAAAGAGAAAAAAAAAAAAAGAAAGAAACACCTGGAGTAACAGGCAAATTTGGCCTTGGAATACGGAATGAAGCAGGGCGAAGAGTTTTGCCAAGAAACTGCACTGGTCATAGCAAACACCCTCTGCCAACAATATTAGAGAAGACTCTACACATGGACATCA
The DNA here is from genome assembly GCF_000754665.1 of Bison bison bison. Lineage (NCBI taxonomy): Eukaryota > Metazoa > Chordata > Mammalia > Artiodactyla > Bovidae > Bison > Bison bison. Next base: position 215,643 of record NW_011492100.1, on the reverse strand, counting down.
CCAGATGGTCAACACCGAAATCAGATTGATTATATTCTTTGCAGCCAAAGATGGAGAAGCTCTATACAGTCAACAAAAACAAGACCAGGAGCTGACTGTGGCTCAGACCATGAACTCCTTATTACCAAATTCAGACTTA
>NW_011492100.1:209647-213003 GCF_000754665.1 Bison bison bison | reverse complement strand
GACAGGTGATGGACAGGGAGGCCTGGCGTGCTGCGATCCATGGGGTCGCAAAGAGTCAGACACGACTGAGTGACTGAACTGAACTGAACTGAAGGGATTATTTTCCCATTAAGGTAACAGGTCACCCTCCACCTTCTGCTCCTTCTCTGTCCCTTATCTGCCCCTCCCCAGGCTGAGTCTGAGCCCTGGCTGCCTAAGTTCAGGCAACAGGTCAGGCAGTAGGATGGTGATCCAGAGGGTAGCCCTTGTGCCCTTGACACCCTAGTAGGACCTTGAACTCTCACGTCTGTTGGTGGGGAGGGAGGTCTTTTCAGCTGGTATCTTGCCTTTTCTGCTTTCTTCCCCTCATTCTGCCCACCCCGCTCCCACAGCCGGTGAAAACGGCAGAGCTGCCCCCAGACCACAATTACCTGCTGGTCACTCACCCGCATGTGCTTCGGACACTTTTGTAACTTCGCGACTGAGAGCACTGGCTTCTCCCAGCAGTTCCCCAGGCTTCGGCCCTAGACCACCGGTCTGAACGACCTCTTCTACCTTTCAGTGTATCGAGACTACTTTTTGTCCTATGGTAAGTCTTGTCCATGGTGGCTCAGACGGTGAAGTGTCTGCCTACAATGTGGGAGACCTGGGTTCAATCCCTGGGTCTGGAAGATCTCCTGGAGAAGGAAATGGCAACCCACTCCAAATCCCATGGGCAGAGGAACCTGGTGGGCTACAGTCCATGGGGTTGCAAGAGTCAGACATGACTGACTGACTTCACTTTTCTTTCAAGTCTTGACCTGAGGCGGAGGAGGGGCCCCCCCACTCCTGCCAGAGTGGCCCCCAACGCGCCACCCAGCCCCGGGACCTGACTTGAACATTGGCCAGGCTCACAGTGTGGGTCAGTGACTGGTTTGGGAGCGAGTGTTCCACATCCTTGCTGGGAGAGGTGCTGTGGGGCACAGGGACAGGGGCACAGGAATATGGAGTTTGGAAGAAAAGGGTTGGAGAGCTCATACTTCCTGTGCTAAAGGGCAGGGTGAGGGATTAGGGAGCCAAGTAGCGGGTACTGACTGTCCTTGCACGCCTTCTAGTCCACAGGAGTATGTTCTGTGAACCACCAGAGCCTGGATTTTATTCTGCCCACTCCCAGCTCAGCCAAGCTGTGGTCATCGTGATCAGGAGAGCCCACGAGGCCCTGCATGCCATCCCAGGGGAGCACTGACTCACTCTCCGGAATCGTAAAGGCTTCATCCGCCTGGCACTGAGGCACAGGTAAGCAGGGGCCCAGCCAGGAATGCATTCAGTGGTCAGAACCTCACAGTGTGTCTGGGGATCCACATTCTATCCCTACACACCGGCCCCCTGGAGGTGGGCTGTGTGTCCCCAGAGCTTCCACCATGCCCACCTCTAGACGGCGCTCCTGGCAGACCTTGGGTGTTTCCTCTGTGCCCAGCCCTGGTGCCCCTTCCCCAGGCTTCCTCCCACACAGAGACACAGACGGGATCACAGTGCGAATCGCTGGACCCTGGGACTCAGACACCCTTGGTTCACAATCTTTCACGACACCATCTCACAGACAAGAACTTGCAAACTTCTCTTTTTTTAAAAAACCCATCTATTATTTATGTGTTTATTTTGGCTGTGCTGGGTCTTCGTTGCCGTGTGGGCTTTCTCGTTTCAGTGACTGGGGTCTAGTCTCCAGCTGTGGTACGCGGGGTCTCCTTGTGGTGGCTGCCCTTGTTGCAGAGCACAGGCTCTAGGCTCACTGGCTCAGTTGAGTACACTGACTTGGTCGCCCTGCTGGATGTGGGATCTTCGGTGACCGGCGATCAAACCCCTGTGCCCTGCATTGGCAGGTGGATTCTTAACCACTGGACAACCACGAGGGCCCCACGCTTCTTTACTTGTGATACAGGGTTAACACCTACCTTTCCACCATATGGTGGTTGATGACTGTGCAGAAAAACGTATAGAGGACGGCCCAGTACACACTTGTTTCTCAAGAAACATAAGTCCCTTCTCCCAGAGAGTTCTTTGTAGCTACTGTCATTCGCTTCAAATGGTCTTGGGAGGTGGTATCTTGTTGGGGAGAATGTGGGGGCACTCCTAGAGCCCCTGACCTGACCAGCCCTCTGCCCCCTTGCACCGCCCCCTGCCCCCCAACCAAGAGCCTCGCTGATGCCCATGTATTCCTTTGGAGAGAATGATGTCTTCAGAGTTAAGGCTTTTGCCCCAGACTCCTGGTTCCAGATCACCTTCAAGAAGCTTGTGGGCATTTCTCCTTGCATCTTCTGGGGCCGTGGTCTCTTCTCAGCCAAGTCCTGAGGCCTGATGCCCTTGGCCAGACCCATCACCACTGTGCGTAAGTGCCCATGTCCAGGGAAGAAGGCCTCTATGAACTATGTGGGCAGCCGAGGCCCCTCCCCTGACCTGTGTCCCCCTGTCCCTGCAGTGGGCCTCCCCATCCCGGTGCCCCAGTGCCCGCAGCCCACCAAGGAGCAGGTGGGCCACTATCACACGCTCTACATGAAGGCTCTGGAGCAACTGTTGGAGGAACACAAGGAGAGCTGCGGCCTCCCAGCTTCTACTCACCTCACCTTCATCTAGGCCTGGCCTCACCCCTCCCCACCTCACATCACCACTCCCCCAGCCCCTGATCCCAGTGCTTGAGACCCCCACCCACTGCCATGCTACTGTGCCAATAAAAGCTAAAGTTCTCCCACACTACCATTTCCTAGAAATGGATGTCAGCCGAGCTTAGACTCTCGCTTCGGGTGTAACCAATGCCATGTATATTCCAGCCCATCCTAGTGGGTATGGACTTGCTGCCTTAAACTGAGTATCACAACCTTGAATTCTCCTCTCACAGAGACTTAATTCTGCTGCATGAGCTTGCATAAGTCTCTTCCCTTGGCTGGGTCACTTCTCCCACTATAAATACAGGCAAGTGCTTAGCTAAGAGCTGTAGGGTTTGCCTCTTGAGAAATCTGTATGCAGGTCAGGAAGCAAGAGTTAGAACTGGACCTGGAACAACAGACTGGTTCCAAATAGGAAAAGGAGTTTGTCAAGGCTGTATATTGTCACCCTGCTTATTTAACTTCTATGCAGAGTACATCATGAGAAACGCTGGACTTGAAGACACACAAGCTGGAATCAAGATTGCCGGGAGAAATATCAATAATCTCAGATATGCAGATGACACCACCCTTATGGCAGAAAGTGAAGAGGAACTAAAAAGCCTCTTGATGAAAGTGAAAGTGGAGAGTGAAAAAGTTGGCTTAAAGCTCAACATTCAGAAAATGAAGATCATGGCATCCGGTCCCATCACTTCATGGGAAATAGATGGGGAAACAGTGGAAACAGTGTCAGACTTT
>NW_011492100.1:207914-208146 GCF_000754665.1 Bison bison bison | reverse complement strand
AGCCCTGGGATTTCTTTGGAAGGAATGATGCTAAAGCTGAAACTCCAGTACTTTGGCCACCTCAGTGAAGAGTTGACTCATTGGAAAAGACTCTGATGCTGGGAGGGACTGGGGGCAGGAGGAAAACGGGACGACAGAGGGTGAGATGGCTGGATGGCATCACTGACTAGATGGACGTGAGTCTGAGTGAACTCCAGGAGTTGGTGATGGACAGGGAGGCCTGGCGTGCTGC
>NW_011492100.1:202851-207746 GCF_000754665.1 Bison bison bison | reverse complement strand
TGGGCCTCCACGGCACGCCCCCTAGGCCATCTCCCAGTCGCAAGAGGGGACCAGCCCAGACCAACCCACTGGAGAAGTTCATGATAAGTGAGAGCAGACTGGAGACCTCTGGGGCTCTGATGAGAGAGTCTCCCCACGCACACAGCCCCCTACAAGCGATCCTGGGAGGCTCCAAGCGCTTGGCCACTCAGACCAGAAAGATTTCCTGCGCTCCAACCAAAGCCTTCATCCCATTTTTCCTGGTTCGGAAGCCCTGCTGGCTGAAGGGGAGCACCTGGGAGTCTCCACCACCCCACCACCCACCCCCGGCATGAAAACCTTAAAGAAACAGTGGTTAGAAGTACTGAGCACCTACCAATTTGTGCTCTGTTTCCTCTTCCTGGGTAAGGGGATCCGGGCAGGGGTCCAACTGGGAAGGTGGGAAAAGGGGAGGGTAGAGGGAGGAAGGCTGGAGCCCCCACTACTGGACCACCAGGGCAGAGGGAGGGACGTGCAGTCTCAGCCCTGTCCCACTCTTCCCGACCCCATGGACTGTAGTCTACCAGGCTCCTCCATCCACAGGATTTTCCAGGCAAGAATACAGGAGTGGGCTGCCATTTCCTTCTCCAGGGGATCTTCCCGAATCAAGGATTGAACCTGGGTCTCCTGCATTGCAGACAGATGCTTTACTGTCTGAGCCACTAGGGAAGCCCAGGGCAAAGGGAGGGACGTGTCAAAGTATATCAGGGAGACAGGCAACGCTCTCACTGGTGAGGGGAGAGGGGAGAAGTCACTGCGGTTTCACAATCTAACTCATTTTCCTTTCTCAACGTTCCCCTAGGCCCTTTCTTTTCCCTTGTTGGCTTCTTCCTCCTCTTCACCTCGCTCTGGTATTTCTCTGTTCTCTACTTGGTATGGTTATTCCTGGACTGGGACACACCCCAGCAAGGTGAGTGCTAAACAAGGGCAGGAGGAGAAGGGGGTGATAGAGGACGAGATGGTTGGATGGCAACACGGACTCAATGGACATGAGTGTGAGCAACCTCTGGGAAATAGTGAAGGGCAGGGAAGGCTGGCATGCTGCAGTCCTTGGGGTCACAGAGAGTCAGACACAACTTAGCAGGTAAACAACAAAAACAAGGCCCGGGTAGAAGGAGGTGATAAATGGTGTCTGTAGTGATTCTTCCCCCCTTATCCCTCTGCCCAAGGTGGAAGGTGTAATCAGTGGTTGAGGAACTGCACTGTGTGGAAACACCTGAGCGATTATTTCCCCATTAAGGTAACAGGTCACCCTCCAAGGGATGCTCCACTCCTCCCGCTCCCTTACCTCCCACCTCCTCTCTCCTCCCCATGATGGACTCTCACCTCTGGCTGCTTAAGTTCAGGTAACAGGGCAGGGGGTGGGATGGTGTTCTAGAGTGGATCCTGGTGCCTTTGACCCCATCTTATCCTGAACTCTCAAGATCTTGGTGGGAGGGAAGCCCCTTCAGCTGGGGGCCTGCCTTCTCTGCCTTCTTTCCCTCATCCTGCCCCCTCCCACCACAGCTGGTGAAAACAGTAGAGCTGCCCCCAGACAGGAACTACGTGCTATTGTCCCACCCACATGGGATCATGAGCTTCGGAACCTTCTGTAACTTCAGCACGGAGGGCACTGGCTGCTCGCAGCTGTTCCCAGGGCTTCGGTTCTCACTGGCCGTGTTGAATTGTCTCTTGTACATGCCAGGCCATCGAGAGTACTTTCTGTCCTGTGGTGAGTTTGAGTTGAGTGACAGAGGGTGACCCCACCCCAATCCTGCCAGAGTGACCCCCAGTCACCACCCACCCCAGGCACTTGGCTTGAATTGGCCAGGTTCACAGTGGGGGACAGGAGGTGGCTTGGCCCACATGTCCTGCATCCGTGCTGGGAGAGGCACTGTAGGACACGTGAACAGGAGCACAGGGGTAGGGAATGTGGAGAGAATGGGGTGATGTCTAATACTCAGTGTGCTAAAGGGAGAGGTGAGGGACTATCGGGCCCATGAGGGGCACTAACTGTTCCTGAACCTCCTCATGCCCACAGGAATATGTTCTGTGAACCGTCAGAGCCTGGATTATGTTCTATCTCAACCACAGCTCGGCAGGGCTGTGGTCATCGTGGTCGGAGGGGCCAATGAGGCCCTGCATGCCGTCCCAGGGGAGCACTGCCTCACTCTCCGGAATCGTAAAGGCTTCGTTCGCCTGGCACTGAGGCACGGGTGAGCAGGGGCCCAGCCAGGGCTGCCTTCAATGGTCAGAACCTCACAGTGTCTGGTCGTCCACCCTCTATCTGTGCACACCCGCCCCCTGGAGGTGGGCTGTGTGTCCCTAGAGCTTCCACCGTGCCCACCTCTAGAGGGCGCTCTAGGCAGACTTTGGGTGTTTGCTGTGTCCAGCCCTGGTGCCCATTCCCCAGGCTTCCTGCCACGCAGAGAGACAGACAGGACCACAGTGCGAAGCGCTGGACCCTGGGGGCTCGTATGCCCTCGGCTCACATTCTTTTATGATGCCCTCTCACAGGTGAGACCTTGCACCCCTCTTACTTGTGAAACAGAGCTCACGCCCACCTTGCCACCACACTGTAGTTGAGACTGTGTGAGAAAATGCATATAAGAAAGTCCAGGACACATTGGTCTTAAGAAAGAAAATCCTTTCATCCAGATCTTTCTAGTAGAACCATCCTTTGCTCCTAATGCCTAGGAAGGTGGTAACCTGTGGCGGAGGAATTTGGGAGTGCTTCTCCAGCCCCTGATGTGCCCAGCCATTTTCTCTCCTCTCTTGCCCCTCCCTTCCCAGTGCCTCCCTGGTGCCCGCGTACTCCTTTGGGGAGAATGACGTCTTCAGAGTTAAGGCTTTTGCCCCAGACTCCTGGCAGCGTCTGTTCCAGGTCACCATCAAGAGGCTCCTGACCTTCTCTCCTTGCATCTTCTGGGGCCATGGTCTCTTCTCAGCCAAGTCCTGGGGCCTGATGCCCCTCGCCAGACCCATCACCACTGTGGGTGAGTGCCCGTGTCCAGGGAAGAAGGCCGCTATCTGCTGTGCGTGCAGCCGAGGCCCTTCCTCTGACCTGTGTCTCCCTGTCCCTGCAGTGGGCCGCCCCATCCCGGTGCCCCAGTGTCCACAGCCCACCAAGGAGCAGGTGGACCACTATCACACGCTGTACATGAAGGCTCTGGAGCAACTGTTTGAGGAGCACAAGGAGAGCTGCGGCCTCCCGGCTTCTACTCACCTCACCTTCATCTAGGCCTGGCCTCACCCCTCGCCACCTCCCAGCCTTCCCCCTGCCTCCAGCCCCTGATCCCAGTGCCTGAGCCCCCCACCGACTGCCATGCTACTGCTTAAATAAAGGCCAGTTCTCTCACCACTGCTTGGTAGAGTCAGACGCTGGCAGAGCTCAGGCTCTCCCTCTGGATGTGAGGATACCCACGTGTAATCCCCACAATCCTAATGGTTTTACACTTGCTGCCTTAAATTGGGAATCAGGACCCTGCATTCTCCTCAAGAGAATTCATTCGGCTGCCTGAGCTTGCCTAAGTCTCTTCTCTCAGCTTGGTCCCATCTCCCTCTGTAAATAAAGGCATGTGCTTACCTAAGCGTTGTTGGGCATCAGGATGGAGTCTGAGAGCGGAGACCCCCGGAGAGGAAAGCTTGCAGAGTTGCCAGGATATAGGTGGGTGGAGACCATAGAGTAGATGGTGAATACTGTGAATAAATGCTGACAAGGGCCAGGGGTACCTGCTAGTAGGGAGGGTTGGAATAATCCTCAGTGACAGAAATGCCAGAGTTAAGTACATACCTGCTTTGGCATTTCCTCCCACCCCTATGTGAATTATCAACATTTAAAGTCTTAAAAAATGGAGACTTCCAAAATACAAGCCAATGACTTGACTACCATCATCACCATCACCACCATCATCACCCCAGGCATGGCACTTTGATAGTCAGCTGAGGTCTATGGGACCTTATGTGCTTATAGAATTCTTTGATGAGTGTCCAGTCCTATCGCCTAACTGGCTTTTTGTCTGTATCCATAACTTAAAAAGAACTTGTTGGAGCGTAACTGATTGCAACTCTTTGTCTTCCACTGTCTTGGAAAATTTATTCGGTGGAAGAATTTTCTTTTTCCCTGGATGAAAATCTTGGCAGTCCTCTGACTTATCTGTTACTTCTCAGGTGAGAAGTTCTACATTCACTTAAGGTTGGTACCTGGAAATGTTTAGTCGCTGTATCAATCAACCCTTGTGTCCTCATCTGAGGGTAGCAGTTTCCCATCTCCAAGCAAGGGGGAGCTAGCTGCAAGGAGGGTGCTTGCTTGGCCAGAAGAAGCAACTGGGGGAAGAAAGAATAGAAAGGGGAGGAGCAATGTCTTTTTTCTACCTCGTTTACCAGCTTCTGTGACTGGTCCCCTTGGTGTTGGAATATGGGGCAGAGGAGAAAGGGGGCCCAAAGTTCTGGGTTGCACTGTCCTAAGACAGCCATGTGTTCTCTGAGCTCCAGATTTTTGAACTGGATTTCTTTCCCTTGTGGGTTATTTCATGGATTATTTAGAGTTGTCTTTTAATGTCCCTCTGGGAAGCAACAAAGGCTAGAGAGGGTGAGGAAAGAAAGGAACCCTCCTATTCTGTCAGTGGGAATGTAAATTGGTCCAGCCACTATGGAGAACAGCATGGAAGTTCCTTAAAAATCTAAAACTGAGCTATCATATGACCCTGCGATCCCTCTCCTGGGCATATATACAGAGAAAAACATGGTCCTAAAGAATATGCAGAGTACATCATGAGAAACGCCGGACTGGAAGAAACACAAGCTGGAATCAAGATTGCCAGGAGAAATATCAATAACCTCAGATATGCAGATGACACCACCCTTATGGCAGAAAGTGAAGAGGAACTAAAAAGCCT
>NW_011492100.1:190954-202707 GCF_000754665.1 Bison bison bison | reverse complement strand
AATCACTGCAGATGGTGACTGCAGCCATGAAATTAAAAGATGCTTACTCCTTGGAAGGAAAGTTATGACCAACCTAGATAGCATATTCAAAAGCAGAGACATTACTTTGCCAACAAAGGTTCGTCTAGTCAAGGCTATGGTTTTTCCTGTGGTCATGTATGGATGTGAGAGTTGGACTGTGAAGAAAGCTGAGCACAGGAGAATTGATGCTTTTGAATTGTGGTGTTGGAGAAGACTCTTGAGAGTCCCTTGGACTGCAAGGAGATCCAACCAGTCCATTCTGAAGGAGATCAGCCCTGGGATTTCTCTGGAAGGAATGATGCTAAAGCTGAAACTCCAGTACTTTGGCCACCTCAGTGAAGAGTTGACTCATTGGAAAAGACTCTGATGCTGGGAGGGATTGGGGGCAGGAAGAGAAGGGGACGACAGAGGATGAGATGGCTGGATGGCATCACTGACTCGATGGACGTGAGTCTGAGTGAACTCTGGGTGTTGGTGATGGACAAGGAGGCCTGGTGTGCTGCGATTCATGGGGTCGCAAAGAGTCGGACACGACTGAGTGACTGAACTGAACTGAACTGAAAGGACACATGCACCTCCAATATTCACTGCAGCGCTGTTTACAACGGTGAGCATGGAAGCAACCCAAATGTTTACTGACAGAGGAGTCGATACAGAACACGTGGTACATGTATGTGACGGAATATTGCTCAGCCATAAAAATCAGTGAATTTGGGTCATTTGTAGTGATACGAATGCACCTAGGGTCTGTCATACAGAGTGAAATAAGTCGGAAAGAGAACATGAAGATCCTGTATTAACGCATATACATGGACTCTAGAAGCATGGTACGGACGGACCTGTTTGGGGGGCAGGAATAGAGATGATGTTGGAGAAAATGGACTTGGCAACACAGGGCAGAAGGAGAGGGTTCATGGAGTGTGATTCCTTGAGAGGGCAGCACTGACATTTATACACTAGTGCGTGTGGAGTAGATAGCTAGTGAGAAGCTGCTTCATATCACAAGGAGCTCAGCTTGGCGCTCTGTGATGACCGAGAGGCGTGCGATGGAGCTGGGGTGGGAGGAAATCTCAAGAGGGAGGGGATATATGTATACACAGAGCTGATTCACCTTGTTGTACACCAGAAACTGGAACTTCCCAGGTGGCACTAGTGGTGAAGAACCAGTCTGGCAATGCAGGAGACATAGGAGATGTGGGTACAATCCCTGGGTTGGAAGATCCCCTGCTGGAGGGCATGGCCACTCGCTCCAGTGTTCTTGCCTGGACGACCCCATGGACTGAGGAATCTGGTGGGCTATAGTCCCTAGAGTAGCAAAGAGTCAGACACGACTGAAGCGACTTAGCCCACACGCACAGCAGAAACTAACAAGGGACATGGAACATCGGATTCATTCAAACTTGGAAAAGGAGTCTGTCAAGGCTGTATACTGTCACCCTACTTGTTTAACTTATATGCAGAGTACATTATGCAATATTTCAGGCTGGATGAATCACAAGCTGTCATCAAGATTGCTGGGAGAAATATCAACAACCTCACATAGGCAAATGATACCACCCTAAAAGCAGAAAATGAAGAAGAACTAAAGAGCCTCTTGATGAAAGTGAAAGAGGTGAGCGAAAAAGCTGACTTAAAACTCAACATTCAAAAAACTAGGATCATGGCATCCAATCCCAGCACTCATGCCAAACAGAAGGGGAAAGAGTAGAAGCAGTGACACTATTTTCTTGGGCTCCAAAATCACTGGGGATAGTGACTATAGCTGTGAAATTAAAAGGTGCTGCTGCTCCTTGGAAGGAAAACTTGGCAAACCTAGACAGCCTATTAAGAAGCAGAAACATCACATTTCGGACAAAAGTGCATATATTCAAAGCTATGTTTTTTTTCTGATAGTCATGGATGGATTTGAGAGTTGCACCATAAAGAAGGCTGAGCACTGAAGAATTGATGCTTTCAAACTGTGGTGCTGGAGAAGACTCCTGAGAGTCCTTTGGACTGCATACAGATCAAACTACTCAATCCTAAAGAAACAACCCTGAGTATCCATTGAAAGGAATGATGCTAAAGCTTAAACTCCAGTACTTTGGCCACCTGAGGTAAAGAGCTGACTCACTGGAAAACACCCTGATGCTGAGAAAGATTGAAGGCAAAAGGAGAAGGGGACAACAGAGGGTAAGATGGTAGGATGGCATCGCTGACTCAATGCACATGAATTTGAGCAAACTCGGGGAGATAGTGGAGGACAGGGGAGATTGGAGCGCTGCAGTCCATGGGTCACAACGAGTCTGACAGCATTTAGTGATCGACAACACTGCCTCCCCGACAACAACAACATGCTATTGTAAAACAATTATACTTCAATTAAAAGAACAATAAAATTTAAACAAAAAAAGTCACATTCTGGAAATTCCTTGGCAGTCCAGCGGTTAGTACTCCAGATCTCAGTGCCCAGGGTCCAGGTTCAATCCCTGGTCAGGGAACTAAATATCTACAAGGCAGGGCACTGCCAAACAACAACAACAAAATAGGTGACTTTCCCTGACCTGGAAACCAGCTGGCTCCGATCAGTGTTGAGCACACTCATTATCACGGTGAGGCCAGGCCACAGCCCACTTGGAGGGCGTGCTCACAGCCCTGTGGGCTCTCTCTTGGAGGGGCTTTCCAATCTTTAGCCTTTCCCACAAAGACCTTCCCTCTGGAGGTCTCCCCACAAAGGCCTAAGCTAGGTTTAGGTAACAAACCCTCGTACAGGTCCTCCACCCCCTAGGGGCCACATCCAGGTGACAAATGAGGAACCCTGCTATTCAGGGTACACACACAAGGCGACCCCCACTGACACAGACATCTGCCAGCCCTGCAAGACACAGGGAGCCAGTCCCAACCTTCACAAATTCCAAATAGCTTCCTCACCCTTAGATGCTCCGCCACATCCCTGATCTCCCCTTTTGTCTTACTAGTGAGAGCCATGTGTGCCCAAGTAGTAGTTATACTTTCCTTGTGGGGCTCCTGATCATGATGGTCCATTGTGCTGGTCAGCAGAGGGGGCTGAACCAGGGCAGAACCCAGACCAGGGGTCAGGGCCAGGAGATTAAGCCAAAAGATGTAGTATCATAGCCACAGTGGCCCCTGTGAGACTCCCCTCTACAGAAGGCCAGCCTTCTCCAATCACCTCCACCTGGGGCCTCCAAGTGTCTGCCCTCCTGCAAAGGATCTTCTCCTTCCTGGGGCTGGGTGAGTCCTTGAAGCCCTGAGAACTCCCAGACTGGCTCTCTGCTTCCAGATGCCAATCGGGAGGGAGGCGGTCCTGGGATCTCTGGATTGAACAGATTGGGGCTGAATCTATGGAAGAGAGAAGGGGACAAGAGGGGGATCTGGGACTTAAACCTCTGAAGTCAGGGTCCTCCCACATCGTGCCCCCACCTCCAGTCCAGGGGTGCCTGGCTGCCTTGCTCCTTGTACTCCTGAGCCAGGCTTGGATCCTAGCGGTCCTCAACCTAAACGGGCTCGACGGAGACAGAAACATACCTTGGGCAGGAGACCATGTCTCTGCCTGGGTCCACACTGAGCCATCTGGAGACATTTCCAAGATCACCTCCTCATCTCGGTGAGGCACTCTGGAACTCTGTGCTGGGTGCGAGCTGGGCTTCAGGGTAGACTCTTGGGACAGTCACCCTCAAAGTCCGAACATGGCACCCCCACTCCCCTGCTGTGCACCCTGTGTCCCCAGCCGGAGGCTCACAGAGATGGGTCCCTCCCACAACTACCTCTTGGTGGAGCTTCCACCCTCTTGGGTTCCTGGTCCTTGGGGTCTTCAGCACCCTCAGCACAGAGACCAGAGGTTTTCCCGCCTCTTGCCTGGCCTCCAGCCCCACCTACTCCAGCTGCCCCATCGCATCCATCTTCCTGTCTTCCGGGACTACATCCTGTGTGCTGGTGAGCAGGGGAGCCCTGGGTCTCAGGACCCCCAGTCCCTGCGGTCACCTCCTCCCTGTCTTCCTCCCCCTGGGGGCATCTGGTCCAGCTCCATCTCCCAGTGCCCTCCTCCCTCTTTCTGGAAGACTCAGACGGTAGGTCCTCCTGCCTCACCAGCTTTGGTGTCGCCTGTAAGGCCCGTGACTCCTGTCTCCTGTCCAGGGCTGGTGGCCGTCCTAGCCATGGGTTGGCCGCTAGAGGCCCCGGAGACACAGCCTGGATCGCTTTGCTTTCGCAGCTGCAATCAGAGGGATTTCTCAAGTCAGGGTGGGAACACGGGAGAGCAGCCTGCCTGCGGCCTCTGGGGCAGCGCTGTGGGGGAGGAGCGCAGAGCTCTGCTGTCAGGCAGCCCCTGCTCTCCCAGGTCTCTCTAGTGCTATCTTCTCTTTGGGGAAGAACAAGATCTTCTAGTAATTTCAGACTGGCCGAGCGCCTGGGTGAGAAGCGCTGCAGCACATACGGAGAGGGGTCCCTCCGCTTTTCCCCGTCCCCAACCCCGCTATCCCCTGGGGCCTCCTCCCGCCCTTCCACAGGCCCATCCACAGGGTCTTCCCTCCCTGCTCTCATGCCTAGCCGCCGCCGGCTACTCCCAGGCTGAAGGTTCCCAAACTGGGGCCCAACTTCTTGGCTGCCAGCCTCGCCCCCAGGCTGGCCTCTTGCAACTCCACCAGCCCTGAACTCTGTCTTAGTTGATCCCGGCGGGAGGGAAGGGGCCTGCAGGTGGCTCTGTGACCACCCTTCTTGTCTCCTGTTCTGGGCAACGTGGGGGTCCCCGACCCCAGTACAGTGGACTGGAGGCCCAGAAGCGCACAGGTATACGCGGTCTACATGGAGCCGCTGTCGCAGCAGTTGGAAGAGAACAAGGCGTGCTGTGGCATCCCTGCACACAGGCACAGCGTCTTCACCTAGGGGCACCTCTGGGCCCCAGCAGCTGCCTCAGTGACTGTGCTGGAGACTGAAATTAAAGGCTGGACCATGCTGCATCGAGTCTTCCCTGATGGCTCAGTTGGTAAAGAAACTGCTTGCAGTGCAGATTCCCAGGTTCGATCCCTGGGTAGGGAAGATCCCCTGGAGAAGGCAATGGCAACCCACCCCATTATTCTTGCTTGGAGCATTCCGAAGACAGAGGAGCCTTGGTGGAAATCAGTAGTCCATGGGTCACAGAGAGTCGGACACGACTGAGTGACTAACACTTTCATGGGGCATAGGGGATTTTTACGATGATTAGGATATCCTGTATTTTATGTAATGGTAGGTATATTTGTCAAAACCCACAGAACTGCAGGACAGAATGAGCGAACCCGAATGGGACCTACAGACTTTAGCTGACAGTCCTGTGTCAAATGTGTTCCATCAGTTGTAACAAACATTCCTAATAATGCAAGGTGTTTACAACAGGGTAAAGCACAGGCGGGGATGTGTTCCATATTAGAACACTATTTTCTATACAGCTTTTATATAAATGTAAAAAATGCTTTAAAATATTTTTAAGTACATTAAGCTTAAAAAAAAGATGGAACACACCTGCAGTGTTCGTGTGTTTGTTTTGGCAGAAGTCCCGATGCCCGGCCTCACCTCCCAGTGGCCTAGATACTCCAGGAGACCCACAAACAGAGCAGGGGCTCACGTTAAGGATCAGCTGTCTACTCCAGATCGCACAGTCTCCACTGGGTTGCAGTGGGTGTGTTCTCTGGCTTCTTCAGATACCCGACCCCCTCAGATTCCTAAAGATTCCTAATGATCCAAGCACTGGACCTGGGTGGCACGCCCCATACCCCGCCCAACAGATTGCCCAGCCTGACCCATTCTGACCCAATCCGACCCCAGGAGAAGGTCAGTGATCACTGAGAGGAGGCTCGAGACATCTGGAGTCCAGATCCCAGGGTCTCCCCATCCACACGTTGCTCCCCATCCCAGCAATCCTGCGAAGCCCCAAGGGCTTGGCCACTCACACCAGAAAGGCTTCCTGGGCTCCTACGGAAACCTTTATCCCTGCCCCCTGCCCCGCCCCCGGGGACCTGGAGCCCTGCAGCAGAAGGGCAGTGCCTGGGAGTCTCCACCGCCCCCCACCCCCCATCTTTCTGCAGCATGGAAACCGTGCAGAAACAGAGGCTTGAAGTACTGAGCACCTACCAAAGCGCGCTCTCTTTCCTCTTCATGGGCGAGGGGAGAAGGCCATGCTTCCACTGCGGACAGAAGGAAGGGGAAGGGTGGGGGAAGAAAGGTTGGAGGCCCACCTGCGTCGAAGCCCTGGGAAGGGAAGGGACACAGGGCAGGCTGGGAGATGGGCAAAGATCTCACTGGTGAGCAGGAGGCGAGAAGTCAGTGTGCTTGCGAAAGCTAATTCCTTTTTCTTCCTCATCTTTCCCCCAGGCCCTTCCTGGTCTCTTCTCGCCTGCTGCCTCCTCTTCACCTCACTCCGCCGTTTCTCTGTTCTCCATTTCATAAGGTTTCTTTCTGGACCAGAACATACCCCAGCAAAGTGAGCACTAAACAAGGGCCAGGCAGTGAGAGGTGAAGGGTGTTTCCAGGAATTCTCCCCCCTTATCTGTGCCCAAGGAGGAAGGCGTTCTCAGTGGATGAGGAATTGGACTGTTTGGAAACACCTGAGGGATTATTTCCAAGGGATGCTCTCCACCCTCTCCCCCACCTGCTCTCACCTCCTCACCGTTCCCCATGCTGGAGTGTGAGCCCCGGCTGCCTAAGTTCCCACACTGGCCAGGTTTTGGGATGGTGTTTCAGAGGGAACCCTGATGCACTTGACCCTACTGTCGTACCTTGAACCCCGAAGTTTCTTAGTGTAGAGGGGACTCTTTACAGCTGGTATCCTGCTTTCTCTACTCCTTTCTTATCATCCTCTCTACCTCCAACAGCTGGTGACAACCGAGAGTTGGCCCCCAGTGGGAACTACGTGCTGGTAGCCCACCCTCATGGGACCACCAGCATCAGAACCTCCTGTAACTTCTGCACTGAGAGCACAGGATTCTCCCACCTGACCCCGGGGCTTCGGGCCTGGTTAGGCATGAGGAACAGCATCTTCTACATCCCAGTCTATCGCGATGACATTATGGGCTGTGGTAGGTCTTCAGCTCAGTGGGAAACAGCAAACTAACTCCGTGTCCATCACAGGTGCCCCCAACCACCACCTGGAGCAGGAACCTGACTTGAACAGTGGCCGGGCTCACAGTGGGCTTTAGAGGATAGTTTCCGAGCAAGTGTCCTGCCTCCTTAAGGAGAGAGGCGCTGTAGGGGGCATGCTGACAAGGGCACAGGGGTAGGGAGTTTGGAAAGAAAGGGATGGTTATCTCAGCCTTCATGTGCCAACAGGTAGGGTAAGTGAATAGGGCGCCAAGTATGGGACTGTAAAATTCTTGCATACCTTCTTTCCTCCAGGACTATGTTCTGCAAGCCACCAGAGACTGGATTTTATCCTGTCCCAGCCCCAGCTTGGCCAGGCTGTGGTCATCCTGGTTGGGGGAGAACTCGAGGCCCTGTATGCCATCTGGGGGAGCACTGCCTCACTCTCTGGAATCATAAAGGCTTTCTCGGCCTGGCACTGAGGCACGAGTGAGCCGGGGCCCAGCCGGGGCTGCCTTGTGAGGTCAGAGCCTCACAGTGTGTCTGGGGATCTACACTCTATCCCTACACACCCGCCCCCTGGAGGTGGGCTGTGTGTCCCCAGAGCTTCCACTGTGACCACCTACAGAGCGATCCTGGCAGACCTTGAGTGTTTTTCTGTGCCCACCACCGGTGTCCATTCTCCAGGCTCCTCCCACGAAAAGAGAGATAGGGTCACAGGGCTAACCACAGGACCCTGGGGCTCATGTGCCCTCTGTTGAAATTCTTCCTGACAGCCATGAAGGTAAGACCTTCCAAACTCATTTACTTGTGAAATAGTGTTAGTATTCCCCTTGCCACCATGTTGTAACAGAGACAGTATCAGAAACTATATACAGAAAGGCCCTGCGTCAGTCTTCTTAAGAAATGTAATTCCCGTCTCCCAGATCTATCTTAGTAGAACTCTCTTTGCCTCAAATGAACTTGGGAAGTGGTAACCAGTGGGGGATAACTGGGAGGTGCTCCTAGAGCCCCTGATGTCTTCTTCTCGCCTCTGTCTTCCCAATGTCGCTCTGGTGCCCGTGTACTCCTTTGGAGAGAATGAAGCCTTCACAGTTAAACCTCCTGCCCCAGACACCTGGCAGCAACTGTTTCAGACCACCTTCAAGCAGCTCATGTACTTTTCTCCTTGCGTCCTCTGGGGCTGTGGTCTCTTCTCAGCCAAGTCCTAGGGCCTGGTGCCCTTGGCCAGACTCATCACTACTGTGGGTAAGTGCCCAGCTCCAGGGAAGAAGGCTGCTATGAGCAATGTGGGCAGCCTCCGAGTGGCCTAGACACTCCCAGACCGGAAAAGACAAGTGCGTGCTCTTCCAGGATCCGCAAGATCACACAGTCAGGGCTGGGACCCAGTAGGTCCTGGCTTCTGCAACCCTCCTCACAATGATTTCTAATGCACCGAGGGCTGGATCTCCATGGCACACCCCTTAGGCCATCTCCCAGTCCCATGAAGAGACCAGCCCAGACCAACCAGTTCATGATAAGTGTGTGGAGGCTGGAGACCTCTGGAGCTCTGATCACAGAGGCTCCCCCCACACACAGCCCCCTACAAGTGATCCTGGGAGGCCTCAAGTGCTTGACCACTCAGCCCAGCAAGGCTTCCTGTGCTCCTACCATAGCCTGCATCCCATTTTTCCTGGTTCAGGAGCCCTGCTGGCTGAAGGGGAGCACCTGGGAGTCTCCACCACCCCACCACCCACCCCCGGCATGAAAACCCTAAAGAAACAGTGGTTAGAAGTACTGAGCACCTACCAGTTTGTGCTCTGTTTCCTCTTTCTGGGTAAGGGGAGCAGGGGCCCACTTCGGAAGGTGAGAAAAGGGAAGGTAGGCTAAGAAGGCTGGAGCACCCCCTATGGGACCAGGGCAAAGGGAGGGGCGTGCCAAAGTCTAGCAGGGAAATGGGCAAGGATCTCACTGCTGAGGGTAGAGGGGAGAAGTCACTGCGGTTTCACAATCTAACTCATTTTCCTTTCTCAACTTTCCCCTAGGCCCTTTCTTTTCCCTTGTTGGCTTCTTCCTCCTCTTCACCTCGCTCTGGTATTTCTCTGTTCTCTACTTGGTATGGTTATTCCTGGACTGGGACACACCCCAGCAAGGTGAGTGCTAAACAAGGGCAGGAGGAGAAGGGGGTGATAGAGGACGAGATGGTTGGATGGCAACACGGACTCAATGGACATGAGTGTGAGCAACCTCTGGGAAATAGTGAAGGGCAGGGAAGGCTGGCATGCTGCAGTCCTTGGGGTCACAGAGAGTCAGACACAACTTAGCAGGTAAACAACAAAAACAAGGCCCGGGTAGAAGGAGGTGATAAATGGTGTCTGTAGTGATTCTTCCCCCCTTATCCCTCTGCCCAAGGTGGAAGGTGTAATCAGTGGTTGAGGAACTGCACTGTGTGGAAACACCTGAGCGATTATTTCCCCATTAAGGTAGCAGGTCACCCTCCAAGGGATGCTCCACTCCTCCCGCTCCCTTACCTCCCACCTCCTCTCTCCTCCCCATGATGGATTCTCACCTCTGGCTGCTTAAGTTCAGGTAATGGGGCAGGGGGTGGGATGGTGTTCCAGAGTGGACCCTTGTGCCTTCGACCGCATCTTAGACCCTGATCTCTCAGGTCTCTTGGTGGGGAGGGAAGTCCTTTCAGCTGGGGGCCTGCCTTCTCTGCTTTCTTTCCTTCGTCCTGCCCCCTGCTACCACAGCTGGTGAAAACAGTAGAGGTGCCCCCAGACAGGAGCTACGTTCTAGTGTCCCACCCACATGGGACCATGGGCTTCGGAAGCTTCTGTAACTCCTGCACTGAGAGCACTGGCTCCTCCCAGCAGTTCCCAGGGCTTTGGTTCTTACTGGCCGTGTTGAATGGCCTCTTGTACATGCCAGTCTGTCAAAAGTACATTATGTCCTGGGTGAGTTTGAGCTGAGTGACAGAGGATGACCCCACCCCAATCTGGCCAGAGTGACCCCCAGTCACCACCCACCCCAGGCACTTGGCTTGAATTGGCCAGGTTCACAGTGGGGGACAGGAGGTGGCTTGGCCCACGTGTCCTGCATCTGTGCTGGGAGAGGCACTGTAGGACACGTGGACAGGGGCACAGGGGTAGGGAATGTGGAGAGAATGGGGTGATGTCTAGTACTCAGTGTGCTAAAGGGAGAGGTGAGGGACTATGGGGCCCATGAGGGGCACTAACTGTTCCTGAACCTCCTCATGCCCACAGGAATATGTTCTGTGAACCGTCAGAGCCTGGATTTTATTTTGTCTCAACCACAGCTCAGCAGGGCTGTGCCCATGGTGGTTGGGGAGCCAATGAGGCCCTGTATGCTGTCCCAGGGGAGCATGGCCTCACTCTCCGGAATCGTAAAGGCTTCGTCCACCTGGCACTGAGACACGGGTGAATGGGTGCCCTGACAGGGCTGCCTTCAGTGGTCAGAACCTCACAGTGTCTCTGGGGATCTACACTCTATTCCTGCACACAGGCTGAGGTCACGATGGCGTAGCAGAAGGATGTGCAATCATCTTCTCCTGGAAGAACTCCAAAATTACAACTCTCTGCTGAACAACCATTGACAGGAGAATGTTGGATCCCACGAAAAAAAGATACCCCACATCCAAGGGCAAAGGAGAAGCCTTCGCAAGATGGTAGGAGGGCCATAATTGCCTTTAGAACCAAGCCTCACACCCACCAGGTATGCTTGGAGGGCTCAAACAACACCTTGGGCACAGCAGCACCCAGAGAACCCACAGAGACTGAGCCAGACCTGCCTGTGAGTGTTGCATGTCTCCTGTAGAGGTCAGCAGTGGCCTGCCACAGGGGCAGGGACTCTGGATGCAGCAGACCTGGGTCACACATCATGTGGCATAAGCCCTTTTGGAGGTTGCCATTAACCCTACCAATAAATCCACCAAGCAGATAACCCACAAACTACAGAACAATTATACCAAATAAATTCTCACACTGTTAAGAAAGTTCTAGGACCCACAACAGATTTCCCAATCTGGGGATCTGGCAAAAAGGACCGAGAACCCCCAGGGAATTTGATTTTGGAGGCCAGCGGAATTTGATTACAGAACTTACACAGGACTGGGGAAACAGACTCTTGGAGGGCCCAAACAAAACCTGTGTGCACCAGGACGCAGGAGAAAGGAGCAGTAACCTCACAGGAGACTGACCCAGACTTGCCTGTGAGTGCCAGGAATCTCCGGTGGAGGCCTAGGTTGGCAGTGGCCTGCTGCAGAGTCAGGGGCACTGAGTGTGGCACAGGACCTTTTGAAGGAGGCCCCCATTATCTTCATTACCTCCACCATAGTTTGGTCTCAGTCAAAAAACAGGGAGAGCACACAGCCCCATCCATCAACAGAAAATTGGATTAAAGATTTACTGAGCATGGCCCAGCCCATCAGAACAAGACCCAGTTTCCCTCACAGTCAGTCTCTCCCATCAGGAAGCTTCCTCTGACTTATCCTTATCTGTCAGAGGGAAGACAGGGTGAAAATCACAATCACAGAAAACTAACCAATCTGATCACATGGACCACAGCCTTGTCTAACTCAGTGAAACTATGAGCCATGCCGTGTATGGCCACTCAAGACGGACGGGTCATGGTGGAGAGTTCTGACAAAATGTGGTCCACTGGAGAAGGGAATGGCAAACCAC
>NW_011492100.1:185684-188331 GCF_000754665.1 Bison bison bison | reverse complement strand
AGGCGCTGAAGAATTGATGCTTTTGAACTGTGGTGTTGGAGAGAAGACTCTTGAGAGTCCCTTGGACTGCAAGGAGATCAAACCAGTCCATCCTAAGGGAAATCAGTCCTGAATATTCATTGGAAGGACTGATGCTGAAGCCAGAGCTCCAATAATTTGGCCACCTGCTGTGAAGAACTGACTCATTGGAAAGGACCCTGATCCTGGGAAAGATTAAAGGCAGGAGAAGAAGGGGACAATAGAGAATGAGATGGTTGGATGGCATTGCCGACTCCATGGACATGAGCTTGAGCAAGCTCCAGGAGTTGGTGATGGACAGGGAACCCTGGCGTGCTGCAGTACATGGGGGTCACAAAGAGTCAGACACAACTGAGTGACCAAACTAAACTGAGGAGCCTGGAAGTGCTTTCCTGGTGGCTTAGCAGTAAAGAATCTTCCTGCAATGCAGGAGACACAGGAGACTCAGGTTTGATCCCTGGGTCGGGAAGATCCCCTGGCCAAGGGCATGACAATCCACACTAGTGTTCTCGCCTGGAGAATACCATGCACAGAGGAGCCTGGAGGTCTATAGTCCATAAGATTTCAAAGAGTCAGACATGACTGAAGTGACTTAGCAGGCTTGCACACAGGAGCCTGAAAGCTTTCCTGGATCCCATGTGTAATATTGCTAGAGACAAGAAGGGCTTGTGTAAGGCTGGACCCAAAGAAGGACTTCCCTTGTCAGGATAAGACGAGAGCCTCCCACCCCAGCACAGTCACCGTCTCCCATTCCCAGTTCTCTCCTCACCTGATGGCATCTTCTCCCGTGCAGGAAGGATGAGGGAGGCATAGCCCTGGCTGGGGTCCAGGGACGGTGCTGGACCATGTGTTCTAGGAGGGAAGACAGATTGGAAGCTTACTGTGGCTTCTTGAATCTAAGCTTTAGTGCCATGGGATCCAGAGAAGGGGAATCCAGAGGGTCAACACATGAGAGCTTCCTGTAAGTGGGGGATGGAAAGCAGCTTTGAAAAAAGTAAACCTCCTGTAGTTGGTCTTGCCTCCAGTCCCAACGAGGCAATCAGAGCCTTGCAGAGACCCCTGGAGATGCCCTGAGGACAGCAGAGCAGGCCCCTTTAGCTTGGTCCTCCCCAGCCTTGCACCAGCTGCTTTCCTGAATTTACCTCCCAATGTTCCCTTGCAGAAGTCCTTTTAAAAACCAAACAGGGCCGGAAATTGCTGGGCTCCAGAAATTGCTGCTGTAGGTGATTGCTCAGGACTCTGTTGGCTTGCGGGTGGGTTGCGACAGGGAACAGTCCCTAAGAGTCATAAACCGGTGAAGGGGCCAAAGAAGGTTGAGAAGGTCAACAAGGATGCTGAATTAGTGGCCAAGTGGAACTGCTATACTCTAAGTCAGGAAATGTTAAGATGACCAGTAGTTGCCTGTGAACTTGGCAGACTTTACAACAAAGATGCCATCACTGAGTTTTTACTGGCCAAATCTTCTGTAAAGGCTCTTGGGAAGGCAGCCTCTCACATTAAAAGCATTAAGAATGTGACAGAACTGAGGCTCTCTGACAACCCCACCTGGGAAGGCGATCAAGGAAACCCTAAAGGTGACAAGCATGACGACCTCCAGCGGGCACATTTCATCTGCCCCCTCGTGGGCTTGGAGATGAACAGCCAACACAGCTATTGCTTCTTCCGGTGCTTTGATTGTGTATTTTCCGGGTAAGCCCTCAAAGAGATCAAAGCAGAAGTTTGTCACACTTGCAGGGCTGCCTTCCAGGAGGGGATGAGGTCATCGGGCTCAACAGCACCAAGGAAGGCGTGAGAGTGCTGCTGAAGAGCGGGATGGAGGAGATGCAGCTGCGAGCCAAGCTGGGGAAGAAAACAAAGAAACCCAAGGCAGCAGAGTCTGTCTCAAAATCAGGTTTCAGTGAAGAAGCCCCAGGACCATCAAAAATGAAGACAGGGAAGCCCGAAGAAACCCGTCTTGACTCTTGAGAGAAGAAGACCAACTAACTCAGCTCCCAAAAGTGCAGCAGCACCCAGGAGTGCTTCTCGAAAAGCCGCCAAGAGGTCCATCGCTGACAGCGAACAGTCAGAAGCTTACAAGTTTCCCTGACCACCCACAACTCTGCCAAGCCCTCCAAGGAGGATCGGCCCACTGGGTCACCCACACGTCCTACTGCTTCTGAGGCCCGTGGTGCAGCCTCCACTGGGCCCTGTGTACTTGCTCGTCCCCTTAAAGCTGGAGCCACTCGAGTCGGAAGGCGCAGTGGGGACTCAGTGACCCTGCCGGCCCCCCACCCATCACCCTCTCCCGGTCATCTCCACCCTCTGTGCGCTTGGACCTTCCCACGGCCCCGAGAGCATTTTGGGCACATGTTTACGCTCAAAATAATTAGACTCCAGATTCCTCCTGGGTGTGTGGTCAGCTCATTTTGACTAAAGTTCTCATGGTTTTGCTACCAACAGTTAAGTAATTAAATAAGCAGAGTGAGACTGAACTTGAGAAAGGAAAAAATAAAAATAAAAAGCCACTGTCGTTGGGCATTTCCAGCCTGTGACACCCCACTTGCACCCACAGCTAGATTGTCCTTCTGCCTTCCTCCCACCCAGACTCCCATGAAAATTTCATCCATTGAGCCTTCCTTTCAGTGGGTGG
>NW_011492100.1:181165-183489 GCF_000754665.1 Bison bison bison | reverse complement strand
GAAAAACGGGGAGCCCTGCTATTCAGGGTACACACCCACATGGTGAGCCCCATTGGCCCAGACCTCTGGCCTTGGATGGGCCCTGGTACCAGCTGGAGTCAATGCCCAGATCCCAGATCAGATTGCTGAGCTTGCAGATCTGCAGTCAGAAGGGATTTGTCAAGCTGGCACTGGAACACCGGTGAGGACCCCGGGGGTGGTCAGGCAGGGTTTCTAGGGCAGCGCTGCTGGGGAGGAGCCCCGCCCCCAAGGCCTGGAGTCAGGGGTGCCCTGTGCCCCGAGCCTCCCCGGTGCCAGTCTTCTCTCTGGGGGAGAACGAGCCCTCCCACAGTTTCTGAACCTGCCGGGGTCCTGGGTGGAAAGATGCAGGAAACATTGGGTTGCTGCTGAGAGTGGCCCTGCGAATGTTCCAGGCCCCAGGGCCTCCTGCCCTCCCACACCTGAAACCTCTGCCTGCTCTGCTCCCAGGCTCCCCAGCCCGCTCCCCACTCCTGGGCTCAAGGCCCCCTGCATGGTTGGGAGGTGAAGGTCCTAGGTTGGGACCTGAATACTTGGTGCCAGCCCCACCCCCAGGCTGGCATTTGGCAAACCCACCAGCCCTGAACTCTGTCCCACTAGATCCCTCAGGAGGGAGAGGGACTTACCTGAAGGGGTCTCAGTGACCACCTGTCTTATTCCTCTTCTGCCCACACTGCAGGCCCTGATCCACATACAGTGAACCAGGTGGCCCGCCTCAACACACATGGACACCGTGCAGGGGGTCACTGTGTAGCCACCCAGGCAGCTGTTCCAAGAGCACACCCTGTGCTACGGGGTCCCTGCGCACAGACACCTCCTTATCACCTAGGCAGCCGCAGGGCCCTGGAGGAGTGTGGGTGGGGACTGAACTTCACACTGGGAATATACATGTGGTATTACTGTGTTTGTCCTTAGGGTTGAGACCCCCGTGCCGAGTAACGCCTCCGAGTAGCCTAGACACTCCCAGACCTGCGAACACTAGGGTGCGCTCGTCCAGTATCTGTGATATCATGCAGTCAGGGCTGGGATCCAGTGGGTGGACTCTCTGGCTTCTTCCGCAACCCTTTCCTACAAGATTTCTACTGCACCCAGGGGTGGACCTCGGTGGCATGTCCCCTGC
Source organism: Bison bison bison (assembly GCF_000754665.1). Lineage (NCBI taxonomy): Eukaryota > Metazoa > Chordata > Mammalia > Artiodactyla > Bovidae > Bison > Bison bison. Next base: position 182,351 of record NW_011492100.1, on the reverse strand, counting down.
CACCTCCCCGCCTCCCAGCCCCAGGTAGTGGCCAGCCCAGACCAACCCACTGGAGAAGTTCATGATAAGTGCAAGGAGGCTGGAGACCTCTGGGGCTCTGAACATAGTCTCCACATCCACAGGCGATCCCTGGAGGCCACAAGGGCTTGGTCACTGAGACCAGAAAGGCTTCCAGCATCCAGTCCGGGAGCCCGGCTGGCAGAAGGGGAGCACCTGGGAGTCTCCACCGCCCCACTGCCCTCCCCCAGCATGAAAACCCTAAAGTACTGAGCATCTACAAATACGTGTTCTGTTTCCTCTTCGTGGGTGAGGGGAACCGAGCTGGGGTCCACTAGGGAAGATGGAAAGAGGGGAGGGTGGAAGAGAAAGGTTGGAGCCCACTGTCACTCGGACCTCTAGGGCCAGGGAGGGGGTGCCCAGAAGTCCAGCTGGGAGACTGGCAGGGGTCTCATTGGTGAGGGTGGAGAAGTCACTGCAGTTCCAGAATCTAAATCATTCTCCTTTCTCCTTTGTACCCAGGCCCTTTCTTTTCCTTTCTTGCCTCCTTTCTCCTCTTCACCTCCCTCTGGTGGCTCTCTGTTCTCTACTCGGTGTGGTTATTCCTGGACCGGGACACACCCCACCGAGGTGAGTGCTTAAACAAGGGCCCGGGCAGAAGAGGTGATAAAGGCTGTCCGTAGGAATTCTTCCCCCGCCCTTATCGCTCTGCTCAAGGAGGAAGGCGTTGTCAGTGGACGAGGAACTGGGCTCTTTGGAAACACCTGAGTGATTATCTCCCCATTAAGGTAACAGGACACCCTCCAATGGATGCTCTCCCCCTCCCTCTCCCCTACCCCGCCACCTCCTCACCCCTCCTCACCTCTCCCTATGACGGCTGCTTCAGTTCAGTCAATGGGGCAGCGAGTGTGGTGGTGTTTCAAGAGTGAACGGTGTGCCCTTGACCCCATCTTTGATTCTGAACTCTGACGTCTGTTAGTGCGGAGGGAGGTCTTCTCCCGTAAGGCTTCTCTGCTTATTTCCCTCACCCTGTCCCCTGCCCCCCACAGCTGATAAAAACAGCAGAGCTGCCCTCAGATGGGACTATGTACCTGTCACCCACCCACATGGGATCTTGGCCATCGGAAGCTTCTGTAACTTCCGCACGGAGGGCACTGGCTCCTCCCAACAGTTCCCAGGGCTTCAGTTC
>NW_011492100.1:170186-179287 GCF_000754665.1 Bison bison bison | reverse complement strand
TAAAGGCCAGTTCTCTCACCACTGCTTGGTAGAACCTTTCTCTAGGAGTGAGCCTGCCCACTTGTGCTCTACCTCCACCCTAATTGATACAGACTTGCTGCCTTAGACTTGCTGCAGGGCCCTGAATTCTCTTCCCAGAGATCGAATCCTGCTACATGAACTTGCATGAGTCTCTTCCCTTGGCTGGGTTCCCTTTTGCCTCTGTAAATGAATGCATCTCCTTAGCTAAGAGTTCTTGAGCACCATAGTGGAGTTGGAGAGGGGAGTTCCCCCAAGAGGTAAGCTTGCAGAGTGGACAGGATTTAAGTAGGGGGAGACCATAGAGTACATGAGCTGCCCTAGTGGCTCAACTGGTAAAGAATCTGCCTGCAGTGTGGGAGACCTGGGTTCGATCCCTGGGTTGGGAAGATCCCCTGGAGAAGGGAACAGCTATCCACTCTGGTATTCTAGCCTGGAGAATTCCACAGACTCTATAGCCCATGGGATCACAAAGAGTCGGACACGACTGAGCAACTTTCATAGAGTACATGGTGAAATACTGCTGGCAAGCATCAAGTGTACCTAACAGCAGGGAGGGTTGGCATGACCCCCAGTGATAGAAAATAACAGTGATACAGTTAAGAACATACCTGCTTCTCTATCTCTTCCCATCCTTATGTAAATTACCAACATTTAACATTTTAAAAACTGGAGACCAACAAAATAAGAGCCAATGACTCGACTACCGTCATCACCATCACCATCACCGTATTTACAGGCACCTGCCCAGTGAGATGGGAGACGGTCAGTCGAAAATTCTGAGAGTCCTTATGTGGTGATAGCACCCTTTGCCTTGTGTCAGTCCTGTCTCCCGATTGGCTTTATTCCTGTATCCATGGCTTAATGAGAAAGTCTTGTTGGAACTAAGTTGGAACTTGTTGCATAACTAAATGCAAGTCTATTTCTCCTCCGCTGTCTTTAAAAATTCATTCAGCGGAAGAGTTTTCCTTGTCTCTGGATGAAAAAATCTTGCCACTCTTGTGACTTACCTGGTATTTCTCAGGTGATGGGTTCTACATTCACTTTATGTTGGTACCTAGAAATGTTTAGTTGGTGTATCAATCAACACTTGTATCTTCATCTGAGGATAGCAATTTCCCATCCCCAGCAAGGGCCAACTAATTGCATCCAGAGTGCGTGCTTGGCCACAAGTGGCAGTTGGGGGAAGAGAGAATAGAAAGGGAAGGAGGGAAGTGTTTTCTCTCCCTCCCTCTCCAGCTTCTGTGACTGGTCCCCTGTGGGTTGGTGTGTGGGGCAGAGGAGGGGAAATGGCCCCCAAAGTTCTTAACTGCATTGGCCTCAGACAGCAATGGACTCCAGATATTTGAAGTCAGTTTCTTTCCCTCTTGGGTCCTTTCAAGGATTTTTCAGAGTTTTTTGGAAAGAAGGGACTCCTAGACTGTTGGTGGGAATGTAAATTGGTCCAGCCACTAAGGAAAACACCATGAAGTTTCCTTAAAAATCTAAAAATAGAGCTACCATATGTCCCTGCACACCCTCTCCTTATCAGGAGAAGAACATCGTCAGAAAGGACACATGCACCCCAATATTCACTGCAGTACTGTTTACAATAGCCAAGATACGGAAGCACCGTAAATGTTTACTGACAGATTAATGGATACAGAACAGGTGGTACGTGTATACAATGGAATACTCTCAGCCATAAAAATGAATGGATTTGGGTCATTTGGAGTGATGGGCTCTCTCTTGGAGGGGCTCCCCAATTCTTAGCCATTCACACAAAGCCCTTCCTTCTGGAGGTCTCCCCACAGAGGCCTAAGCTGCTCCTTAGGGAATAACTCATCCTGCGGGCCCTCTACCCCTCAGTGGTCAGGCCCGGGTGACAAATGGGGAGCCCTGCTGTTCAGGGTACACACACACAGGTCATCCCCCACTGGCCCAGCCTGTCATCACAGGGAGCCAGTCCTGACCTCCACAAAATCCAAGCACTTTCCTCACCCCCAGGTTCCCCAGTCACACCCCTGGCCTCCCCTTTTGGTCACAGCTCTGTGAAGCCAAATAGTGATTAACCTTCCTTGCCAGGGCTCACCGTTGTCCAGTGTGCTCATCATCAGAGGAGGCAGAAAAGAAGGCATAAGCCAGATCAGGGGTAGGGCCAGAGGATTGGGCGAAAAGACAGAAAGCTTAGAGACAGAGTGTCGTGACTCCCCTCTGCAGAAGGCCAGTCTCCTCCAGTCTTCTCCGCTTGGCTCTCCAGGTGTATGCCTCCTGCAATGGATCTTCTCCATTTTGGAGCTTGGTGAGTCCCTGAAGCCCTGAGGACCCTGGGCCTGGCTCTCTGCTTCCTGATGCCAAGGTGGGAGGGAGGCGGGGCTGGGATCCCTGGGGTGGGATCCTTCAAGGAGTGAGAAAAGCAGTGATTTCCTTCAGGACAGATGGGCCTGAAGCCATGGAGCAGCAAAGAGGGTAAAGGGGGGACCTGGGACTCCGAAACCTCTGGAGTCAGAGTCCCCACACACACACCCCACCTCCAGCTCAGGGGTGTCTGGCTGCCTTGCTCCTTGTACTCCTGAGCCGGGCCTGGATCCCAGCGGTCCTCAATCTGGACGGGCTCTATGGAGACAGAAACATATCTCAGGCAGGAGGCTGTGGCTCTGCCTGAGTCCTTACCAGGCCATCTGGAGGCATGTCCGGGACACTCTCCCCATCTGGAACTCTGAGCTGCGTGGGAGCTGGGCTTCCGAGTAGACTCTTGGGACCGTCACCCCCAAAATCCAACATTAGCGCCCCCCCACCTGGGGTGTGCACCCTGTGTCCCCATCTGGTGAAGAATCACTGTCCTTTCCCCGTGCCTTCTTCCCTCTTTTCTGGAAGACTCTGGCTCAGGTCTTCCTGCCCCCTCCCTCCCAACCAGGTTTGGTGTCCTCTAACAAAGCCAGCACCTCCTATCACTTGACCCGACCTCAGGTCCAGGGAGCCGGGGGGAGGCGGGCACCCTGAAGGCAAAGCAGAGCTTGCTGATCCACAAGAAGGAATTTGTCAAGTTGGCCTTCGAACACGAGTGAGGTGTCCGTTGTGGGGGTCTGGGGGGGGCACTGGTGGGGAGGAGCCCGGAGCCCAGCGCCCACAGGGCCGGAAGTCAGGCGCTCCCTGCTCTCCCAGCGCATCCCTGGTTCCATCTTCTCTTGTGTGGAGAACAAGGTCTTCCAGCAGTTTCCAAGCCTGCCAGGCTCCTGGGTGAGATGGGCACGGGAAGCACTGCAGTAGGTGCTGAGGGTGGCCCTGCTGGGCCTCCTCCTGTCCTTCCTCCGGCCCATCCACACCGTCATTGGTGAGTAGTTAGTGAGACCCAGCCTCTACCTGCCCTGCTCCCCGGCCCACTCGCCCACCCGCTACAATGGGCTCAAGACGCCCTGCATCCTCCCCTCATCAGGAGGTGAAGGTCCACTGTTGGGGCCTGAAATCCTTGCTGTGGCCCTCAAGCCTTGGCTGGCGTTTGGCTAAGGTGCCAGCCATGAACTCTGTCCCAGTTGATCGGTTGGGAGGAAGGGAGCCTGGTCTCCATAATCACTGCGGACCGTAACTGCAGCCATGAAATTAAAAGACACTTCCTCCTTGGAAAGAAAGGTATGACAAACCTAGATAGCGTATTCAAAAACAGAGACGTTACGTTGCCAACAAAGGGCTATGTAGTCAAAGCTATAGTTTTTTCCAGTAGTCATGTACAGATGCAAGAGCTGGGCCATAAGGAAGGCTGTGCGCCAAAGAACTGATGCTTTTGAACTGTGGTGTTGGAGAAGACTCTTGAGAGTCCCTTGGACAGCAAGGAGATCAAACCCAGTCAGTCCTAAAGGAAATCAATCCTGAATATTCATTGGAAGAACTGATGCTGAGGCTGAAACTCCAATACTCTGGCCACCTGATGCAAAAGGCTGACTCATTGGAAAAGACCCTGATTTGGGGAAAGATCGATGACAGGAGGAGAAAGTGGTGACAAAGGATGAGATGGTTGGATGGCATGACCAACTCAATGGACTGAGTTTGAGCAAATTCTGGGAGATGGTGAAGGACAGGGAGGCCTGACGTGCTGCTGTCCATGGGACCACAAAGAGTCGGACATGACTTAGTTTTTGTTGCCTGGACAACAAAAACGGCAACCACACCTCTTATCTCCTATTCCCGTACAGTGGGGCACCCCTTCTGGTACAAGGAATCAGGTGGTCCACTCCAGGGCGGGTGGGCGCACTGCACGCTGTCCAGGTGGAGCGGCTCACACAGCTGTTTGAAGAGCATGAGGCTCGCTACAGGGTCCCCAGCAGGCACCTCCTCCTCACCTAGGTTGCTATCAGCCCCTTCGATGACTATGGAGGAGACTGAAATTAAAGGTGGGAATGGATGTGGTATTGATGTGTCTGTGCTTGGAGGTGAGGTCCAAGTGTCTAGGCGCCTCCCAGTAGCCTAGATACTCCGAGAGATCTGAAAACAGACCCAGGGCTCGCGTCCACAATCAGTTGGCCACACACCAGATCACATGGTCTCGCCTGGGACCTCAGAAGTGGGCTCTCTGTCTCCTTCAGGATCCCCTCCCCCATAAGATCTTTAATGCACCTCAGGGCCATCTCGGTGGCAAGCCCCCAACCCGCCTCCCAGCCCCATTCAGGGGAGAGGTTCAGTGATCAGTGTGTGAGGAGGCTGAAGACCTCTGGGGCTCCCGATCAAGAGTCTCTGCCCACACACAGCCCTACAAGCCATCCCAGGAGGCCCCAGGGGTTGTCCACTCAGACCGGAAAGGCTTCCTGGGCTCCTATTGTAACCTTCATCCTTTTATCCCCCCCGAGTCCTGGAGCCCCGCTGGCGGAAGGGGAGCAATGGGAAGTCTCCACCACCCCTCTACCCTCCCACAGCATGGAAACCCTGAAGAAACAATGGCTACAATGGCTAGAAGTACTGAGCATCTCCAATACGTGCTGTTTCCTCTTCATGGGTGAGGGGAGCTGGGCAGGGGTCCTCTAGGGAGGGAGGGAGGGGAGAGACTGGTGGGGGGAAGGTAGGAACCCCACTTACCTGGACACCAGGGCAAAAGGAGGGAAGGGCCAGAGGTCCAGCTGGGAGAGGACCAGGGATCTCATTGAGAAGGAAAGGAGCAGTTGTTGTGGTTTCAAGATAGAAGTCATTTTTCTTTCTCATCTTTCTTCCAGGCACTCTCTTTTCCCTTGTTGGCATCTTCCTCCTCTGTACCTTGCTCTGGTGTTTCTCTGTCCTCTACTTGGTATGGTTATTTCTGGACCGGGACACACCCCAGCAAGGTGAGTACTAAAGAGTCCAGGTAGTGAGAGGTGACAAATGGTTATCTCCAGGAATTCTTCCACCCTTATTACTCTGCCCAGGTAGGAAGGCGTAATGAGTGGGCGAGGAACTGGGAGGTTTGGAAACACCGAAGGGATTATTTCCCCATTAAGGCAACAGGTCACCCTTCAAGGGATGCTCCACCCCTCCCTATGATGAATTTTGACCACTCACTTCTTAAGTTCAAGCAATGGGGGAGGGAGTAGGGCAGTGTTCCAGAACCCTCTGGACCCTTGTGCCCTTGACCCCATCTTAGATCCTGAACTCCGAAGTCTGTTGCTCGGGAGGGAAGTCTTTTCAGCTGGTATCCTGGTATCCGATACTGCTGTTTCCTTCATCCTGCCTCCTGCCCCCACAGCTGGTGAAAACAGCTGTCCCCAGAGTGGATCTGTGTGCTAGCCCCCCTCCACATAGGACCGCGGGCATCAGATGCTTCTGAAACTTTGCCACGGAGAGCACTGGCTTCTCTCAGGAGTTTCCAGGGCTTTGATTCTTAGTGGCCAGGTTGAATGGCCAGATCCACCTCCCAGGCTATCGAGACCATGTTATGTCCTGTGGTGAGTCTTGAGCTGAGTGACAGAAGGCAATTCAACCCCACCCCGACCTGAGTGGCACCCACTCACCACCCATCACAAGCGCTTGGCTTGAACACTCGTCAAGTGGGGTTCAGGGAGTGGCTTTGGGGCAAGTGTCCTGTATTCTTGCTGGGAGAGGTGCTGTAGGGCGCATGGACAGAGGGACAGGGGTGGGGAGTTTGGGAAGAAAGGGATGATGTCTAATACTTTGTGTGCTAAAGGGTGGGGTGAGGGACTAGGGAGCCAAGGAGCGGATACTGACTGTCCCTGCACCCTCTCTTGTCCACAGGACTGTGTTCTGCAAACCACCAGAGCCTGGATTTTATCCTGTCCCAGCCGCAGCTGGGCCAGGCTGTTCATTCTGGTCGGCGGAGCCCATGAGGCCCTGCATGCCATCCCCGGGGAGCACTGCCTCACTCTCCGGAATCGTAAAGGCTTCGCCTTCCTGGCACTGAGGCATGGATGAGTGGGGGCCCAACCAGGGCTGCCTTCAATGGTCAGAACCTCACAGTGTCTCTGGGGACCTGCACTCCATCCCTACACACCTGCCCCCTGGACATGGACTGTGTCCCCAGATCTTACACGGTGACCACCTCTAAAGGGCGCTGTGGCCAGCCCTTCAGAGTGTGCTCTGTGCTCAGCCCTGAGCCCCTTCCCCAGGCTTCCTCCCACACAGGGAGACATAGGATCACAGTGCGAATCGCTGGACCCTGGGGCTCAGTCTCCCTCAGCTCACATTCTTTTATGACGCCCTCTCACAGGCAAGACCTTGCATGCTTCTTTACTTGCGAAAGAGTTAATATTCACTTTGCCACCTTGTTGAGACTGTATAAGAAAATGTTTATAGGACTGCCCAGATCACATTCCTCTTAAGAAATATAAGTCCCTTCTTCCAGATCTTTCTTCATAGCCCGTGTCATTGCTTCAGATGGCCTTGGGAAGTGGGAACCTGTGGGGGAGGAATGTGGGGGCACTCCTAGAGCCCCTGACCTGACCAGCCCTCTTCTATCTTATTTCCCTCCCTTCCCAGCACCTCCCTGGTGCCCGTGTACTCCTTTGGGGAGAATGACATCTTCAGAGTTAAGATTTTTGCCCCAGAATCCAGGCAGCGTCTGTTCCAGGTCACCATCAAGAAGCTCCTGAGCTTCTCTCCTTGCATCTTCTGCGGCCGTGGTCTCTTCTCAGCCAAGTCCTGGGGCCTGGTGCCCCTCGCCAGACCCATCACCACTGTGGGTGAGTGCCCGTGTCCAGGGAAGAAGGCCGCTATCTGCTGTGTGTGCAGCCGAGGCCCCTCCCCTGACCTGTGTCCCCCTGTCCCTGCAGTGGGCCTCCCCATCCCGGTGCCCCAGTGCCCGCAGCCCACCAAGGAGCAGGTGGGCCACTATCACAGGCTCTACATGAAGGCTCTGGAGCAACTGTTTGAGGAGCACAAGGAGAGCTGCGGCCTCCCGGCTTCTACTCACCTCACCTTCATCTAGGCCTGGCCTCACCCCTCGCCACCTCCCAGCCTGCCCCCTGCCTCCAGCCCCTGATCCCAGTGCCTGAGACCCCCACCTACTGCCGTGCTACTGTGCCAATAAGAGCCAGTTCTCTCTCCACTGCTTGGTAGAGTCAGATGCCTGCAGAACTCAGGCTCTCCCTCTGCGTGTGAGCATGTCCACATGTAATCCACCTCCATTCTAACGGATACAGTTTCTGCCTTTGACCGAGTATCAGACCCATACGGTCTCCTCCCAGAAACTTAGTTCTGCTGCATGAATTTGCTAAAGTCTCTTCCTTTGGCGGGGTCCCTTCTCCCTCTATAAATAAAGGCATGTACTTAGCTAAGAGCTGTTGGGGAGGAAAGCTCCCAGAGGGCTTGGCTTTTAAGAGTGAACAAGGTTAGGTAGGAAGAGTCAATAGGGTAGATGGTGAAATACTATAAACAAAAGCTGATAAAGGTCAGGGGTGCCTAACTGTAGGGAGTGTTGGACTGACCCCCCGTGACAGAAAGATAGAGTTAAGTACATAGCTTATTTCTGCATCTCTTTCCATCCTTCATGTTCCCTGGGGGATGGAAGACCAGATGAAGCACGAATTTATTTTACCAGCATGCGGCCCTACTGCACACCTAGCCTTCAGTTCAGTTCAGTTCAGTCGCTCAGTCGTGTCCGACTCTTTGCGACCCCATGAATCGCAGCACGCCAGGCCTCCCTGTCCATCACTGACTCCCTGAGTTCACTCAAATTCATGTCCATCGAGTCAGTGATGCCACCCAGCCATCTCATCCTCTGTTGTCCCCTTCTCCTCCTGCCCCCAATCCCTCCCAGCATCAGAGTCTTTTCCAATGAGTCAACTCTTCGCATGAGGAGGCCAAAGTACTGGAGTTCCAGCTTTAGCATCAGTCCTTCCAAAGAAATCCCAGGGCTGATCTCCTTTAGAATGGACTGGTTGGATCTTCTTGTAGTCCAAGGGAGTGTCAAGAGTCTTCTCCAACACCACAGTTCAAAAGCATCAATTCTTCAGCACTCAGCTTTCTTCACAGTCCAACTCTCACATCCATACATGACCACTGGAAAAACCATAGCCTTGACTAGATGGACCTTTGTTGGCAAAGTAATGTCTCTGCTTTTGAATATGCCATCTAGGTTGGTCATAACTTTCCTTCCAAGCAGTAAGCCTCTTTTAATTTCATGGCTGCAGTCACCATCTGCAGTGATTTTGGAGCCCCCAAAAATAAAGTCTGACACTGTTTCCACTGTTTCCCCATCTATTTCCCATGAAGTGATGGGACCAGATGCCATGATCTTCGTTTTCTGAATGTTGAGCTTTAAGCCAACTTTTTCACTCTCCTCTTTCATCAAGAGGCTTTTTAGTTCCTCTTCACTTTCTGCCATAAGGGTGGTGTCATCTGCATATCTGAGGTTATTGATATTTCTCCCGGCAATCTTGATTCCAGCTTGTGTTTCTTCCAGCCCAGTGTTTCTCATGATGTACTCTGCATATAAGTTAAATAAACAGGGTGACAATATACAGCCTTGACGCTGTCCTTTTCCTATTTGGAACCAGTCTGTTGCTCCATGTCCAGTTCTAACTGTTGCTTCCTGACTTGCATACAAATTTCTCAAGAGGCAGGTCAGGTGGTCTGGTATTCCCATCTCTTTCAGAATTTTCCACAGTTTTTTGTGACCCCACAGTCAA
>NW_011492100.1:169553-170086 GCF_000754665.1 Bison bison bison | reverse complement strand
GACCCATCACCACTGTGGGTGAGTGCCCGTGTCCAGGGAAGAAGGCCGCTATCTGCTGTGCGTGCAGCCGAGGCCCTTCCTCTGACCTGTGTCTCCCTGTCCCTGCAGTGGGCCGCCCCATCCCGGTGCCCCAGTGTCCACAGCCCACCAAGGAGCAGGTGGACCACTATCACACGCTGTACATGAAGGCTCTGGAGCAACTGTTTGAGGAGCACAAGGAGAGCTGCGGCCTCCCGGCTTCTACTCACCTCACCTTCATCTAGGCCTGGCCTCACCCCTCGCCACCTCCCAGCCTTCCCCCTGCCTCCAGCCCCTGATCCCAGTGCCTGAGCCCCCCACCGACTGCCATGCTACTGCTTAAATAAAGGCCAGTTCTCTCACCACTGCTTGGTAGAGTCAGACGCTGGCAGAGCTCAGGCTCTCCCTCTGGATGTGAGGATACCCACGTGTAATCCCCACAATCCTAATGGTTTTACACTTGCTGCCTTAAATTGGGAATCAGGACCCTGCATTCTCCTCAAGAGAATTCATTC
>NW_011492100.1:169153-169453 GCF_000754665.1 Bison bison bison | reverse complement strand
GCATAGTCAATAAAGCAGAAATAGATGTTTTTCTGGAACTCTCTTCCTTTTTTCATGATCCAGCGGATGTTGGCAATTTGATCTCTGGTTGCTCTGCCTTTTCTAAAACCAGCTTGAACATCAGGAAGTTCGGCTTGGAGAATTTTGAGCATTACTTAACTAGCGTGTGAGATGAGTGCAATTGTGCGGTAGTTTGAGCATTCTTTGGCATTGCTTTTCTTTGGGATTGGAATGAAAACTGACCTTTTCCAGTCCTGTGGCCACTGCTGAGTTTTCCAAATTTGCTGGCATATTGAGTGC
>NW_011492100.1:148975-169053 GCF_000754665.1 Bison bison bison | reverse complement strand
CTGTTCATAGTGATGCTTTCTAAGGCCCACTTGACTTCACATTCCAGGATGTCTGGCTCTAGGTCAGTGATCACACCATTGTGATTATCTTGGTCATGAAGAACTTCTTGCCACCTCTTCTTAATATCTTCTGCTTCTGTTAGGTCCATACCATTTCTGTCCTTTATCGAGCCCATTTTTGCAGGAAATGTTCCCTTGGTATCTCTAATTTTCTTGAAGAGATCTCTAGTCTCTCCTATTCTGTTGTTTTCCTCTATTTCTTTGCATTGATTGCTGAGGAAGGCTTTCTCATCTCTCCTTGATATTCTTTTGAACTCTGCGTTCAGATGCTTATATCTTTCCTTTTCTCCTTTGCTTTTCACTTCTCTTCTTTTCACAGCTATTTGTAAGGCCTCCCCAGACAACCATTTTGCTTTTTTGCATTTCTTTTCCATGAGGATGGTCTTGATCCCTGTCTCCTGTACACTGTCACGAACCTCCGTCCATAGTTCATCAGGCACTCTGTCTATTAGATCTAGTCCCTTAAATCTATTTCTCACTTCCACTGTATAATCCTAAGGGATTTGATTTAGGTCATACCTGAATGGTCTAGTGGTTTTCCCTACTTTCTTCAATTTAAGTCTGAATTTGGCAATAAGGGAGTTTATGATCTGAGCCACAGTCAGCTCCTGGTCTTGTTTTTGCTGGCTGTATAGAGCTTCTCCATCTTTGGCTGCAAAGAATATAATCAATCTGATTTTGGTGTTGGCCATCTGGTGATGTCCAAGTGTAGAGTCTTCTCTTGTGTTGTTGGAAGAGGATGTTTGCTATGACCAGTGTGTTCTCTTGGCAAAACTCTATTAGTCTTTGCCCTGCTTCATTCTGTATTCCAAGGCCAAATTTGCCTGTTACCCCAGGTGTTTCTTGACTTCCTACTTTTGCATTCCAGTCCCCTATAATGAAAAGGACATCTTTTTGGGGTGTTGGTTCTAAAAGTTCTTGTAGGTCTTCATAGAACCGTTCAACTTCAGCTTCTTCAGCATTACTGGTTGGGGCATAGACTTGGATTACTGTGATATTGAATGGTTTGCCTTAGAAACGAACAGAGATCATTCTGTCGTTTTTGGGATTGCATCCAAGTACTGCATTTTGGACTCTTTTGTTCTGTACAAGGGCTACTCCATTTCTTCTAAGGGATTCCTGCCTGCAGTAGTAGATATAATGGTCATCTGAGTTAAATTCACCCATTCCAGTCCATTTTAGTTCGCTGATTCCTAGAAATGTCAACGTTCACTCTTGCCGTCTCCTGTTTGACCACTTCCAATTTGCCTTGATTCATGGACCTAACATTCCAGGTTCCTATGCAATATGGCTCTTTACCGCATCGGACCTTGCTTCTATCGCCAGTCACATCCGCAGCTGGGTATTCTTTTTGCTTTGGCCCCATCCCTTCATTCTTTCTGGAGTTATTTCTCCACTGATCTCCAGTAGCCTATTGGGCACCTACCGACCTGGGGAGTTCCTCTTTCAGTATCCTATCATTTTGCCTTTTCATACTGTTCATGGGGTTCTCAAGGCAAGAATACTGAAGTGGTTTGCCATTCCCTTCTCCAGTGGACCACGTTCTGTCAGACCTCTCCACCATGACCCATCGTCTTGGGTGGCCCCACATGGCATGGCTTAGTTTCATTGAGTCAGACAAGGCTGTGGTCCGTGTGATTGGATTGACTAGTTTTCTGTGATTATGGTTTCAGTGTGTCTGCCTTCTGATGCCCTCTTGCAACACCTACTGTCTTACCTGGGTTTCTCTTACCTTGGATGAGGGGTATCTCCTCACGGCCGCCCCTCCTGACCTTGAACATGGAGTAGCTCCTGTCGGTCCTCCTGCACCCGTGCAGCCACCGCTCCTTAGGTCCTTAAGCCTAGCCTTAGGGCCACGTAAAATCATTTGCTCAAATAGAGAAAACTGTTGTGAGGATTAAATTATTAAGATTTAAGGAGTTAGTACAGAGGTTGGTTATATGAGCCAATGAATTTATTATGATCATCACCTTCATCATCACAGTCAGGGCATGAAGGAAAGGAGATGGCCAACTGAAACAGTCTGAGTGACCTTACGAGGTCATAGCATCCTTTGACTTGTGTCCATCCTATTTGCTGACTGGCTTTGTCTGGATCCATAACTTAAACGAGAAGAACTTGTTCGAATGTAACAGTGCAATTCTGTCTTCTGCCATCTCGGAGTTTGTTCAGTGGAAGACTTTTTCTTTTGTTGCTAGATAAAAATCTTGGCAGTCCTGTAACTTATCTGGGCCCTTCTCAGGTGATAGACGAGTTCTACATTCACTAATGTTGGTACCTAGAAAAGCTCAGTGGGATTAGCAATCAACACTTCGATCTTCATCACGGACAGAAATTTCCTGTCTAGAGCGAGGGTGAGTTGGCTGCAAGCAGGGGGTGGGAGTTGGGGGGGGCACCTGCTTGGCCAGAAATAGAGGCAGTGGAGGGATGTCATGCCACCCCCTCACTCACCAGCGGAAAGGGAGCCCCCAAGTTCTTGATTGCTCTGTCCTGTGTTCTCTGGGCTCCAGGTCTTTGAAGCTAATTTCTTTCCCTTGTGAGTCTTCTCATGGCTTCTTTGGAGTTTTCCCTTAAGGTCCCCTGGGAATTTCCATACCTCAGCATTGGGCCCTGGTTTTCTGCCCATGGATTCCATGTAGGTTTCCCTGTAGGAACTCCATCACTCTCCCAGGTCAGAGGATGAAAAGAGAGATGGGAGAGAGGGATGGGGAAAAAAAACAAAAACAGCTCCAGGCTTGGGCATCCTTGGCCTAGATACACTTGGAGGGCATCCACTTGTCCACCCTTCTTTCATGGATGGGCATATCTAGTCAGTCACTCCATTTCTCACACAAGCACAGCCCCTAAACACTGGGGACATCCCAAGGCCCTTTGAGTCTTAAAGCCTTTCACCACCAACCTGGTTGACTTCCCCTTTGCAGGTAGGGCTCTAAAAGTCCTCCCCAAACCTCTTTCTCTTTCTTCTCCCAACTCTGATCTTATGAGGGGGAAGGGGCTTAAGAGTTGCTTTCTCAACCATTGGCTTGGAAAACGCTGCATGTGATCTGGTCTGGCCCTTTTTGGAAAGCAGGACCTAGTTATTGTATGTTTATGAAGAGCCCAGACTTCAAGATCAGCATTGTATGTGTTTTTCCCTGGATTCTTACCCTGAGGGGCAAATGGACTCTCATCAGTGAGAACCAGCTACCAAGAGCTAGGGTGCGAGGATCAGATCTTCCTCCAAGAAGCCCCCTGCCCTTCTTCCCTGTGAGCAGTAGATGCCTTTCTCTGGAGCAGTGGGGTTGTGCCAGGTTGTAGGTGAGTAATGAGACCTTTGTATAGGAGTAGGGGTGGGGGAGGGAGGCGGGGACTTCATCTCCCATCAGTTCTTTGTCTGAAATCCAAGCCCAACAAAACTGGGGTTGCAGGCATGGCGGGTGGTGGCGATGGCCCGAGTCTGGAGAGGAGTAGAAGAAGTCAAGGAGTCCAGTGAGAAAGTGAGACAAGCCCCGGAGGCAGAGATGTAATCAAAGGGGAAAAGTGTTCCCAAGACCTGTGATGCCAGTTGAGCAGGTTTCTTAGAAAAGGGGCCAGATTTGATCCCAATGGAGAGACAAGAGTCTGAAGGGGACATGACCCCCCATGGAAAGCATCTGGGTTGGGGAGGGGCCGCTACATGAAGCAGAAAAGCACAGGAAGGTTAAGATGAGGCTTCTGGGTCTGGAAGGGAGACTTGGCATCCAGAGGTGAGTGGGCCAAAGAGGAGGTGTTGTTACTGCTGAGCGTTGTGGGAAGTGCGCTGGGTCGCAAAACTTGGAAACACGACAGGTGTGCCGCTCCCATTAATGTCCCTCCAGGGCCCACTTGAGTCAGGTAAATCCCACTTGCTAATGACTTGTCAGCTTGGCAGCCTTCCTGTTCCATGTGACCGGCCACAGGCAGCCTCCCTCACCACCATCCCCCTTCTAAGGGTACACTTCTCTGCAGGAAGCCGTCCAAAACTGGGAGGAAGCCATGGGCCATGCTTCTCACCCACTGCTGAGCCTCCCCAGGCAAGCTCTGCTGCCATGCTCTGACCCCAGCCTCTCTAAGGGTACAGGAAATGTCCCCTCCCTCCCTTTTCCCTCCTGTCATCTGGCTTTCTAGCCCATCCGCAGCAGACATCTGTCTTGGGTGAGACTTGGTCTAAGGAGCCGCAGCCTGGCAGGGAGAAGGGTAGAGAGTCCTGGTGGCAGGGCCCTGGCACAATCTCCCTCTGGTCCATGCTGACCACAGACCACATCCGGGCAAGGGGCACAGCCCGCTGGACTGAGGTACCAGGCAAATCATTTTAAATGGCCTTTCTTTTTAGAACACTTTGGGGAGTGATGGATGTGCTCACTGTCTTCTTAAAAAAATATGCATATTTATTTGTTTATTTGGCTGTGCAGGGTCTTAGTTGCAGCATGTCGATTTCACCAGTTCTGTCGCTCAGGCTCTCCAACTGTGGCACGTGAGCTCTGCCAGGCCAGAGTCGCAAGTCTCAGGAGTTGTGTGGGCTTAGTTGCTTTGCAGCATGTGGGATCTTAGATCCCCATCCAGGGATCCAACTTGTGTCCCCTGTATTGCACAGTGGCTTCTTCACCACTAGACCACCAGGGGAGTCCCCAGAATGGCATTTTGCACATCAGTCCCAGGAGCTGCTGTCATGTGGGCTCCAAACTTGGAACTAAAGCCCCTCAACTCAACTGTCAGCCTGGCCGATGGATTCAGACCCAGACCCAGGCCCTCACAGGAATCGAGACGAAACAGGACGAGTTTGAGCCCAGGCCTCAGAGGAGGCAGCCTGTTCCTTCTGGTTCCAGCCTCCAGATCCTGGGTCCTCAAAGAGAAGTGTGCCACATGGCTGCCCTGGTGCTGTGACACTGGTCATTTTGGGGGAGCAGAGATAGGACAACGTTGGATGACATATATTTCCAAGGAGAGGCTTGACAGAGAACCTGGATTTGTGGACCCAGAGTGGGCCACGGACCATCTCAGCATCGATGGGGAAGCACTAGGGAGAAAGGGCCACTGAGTGGTCAGCACAGAAAGAGCATCCAGCAGCGAGTCCCACAGACCTTGCACCAGCAACTGGGCATGACCTTGGCCAAGCCACTTAACCTTCCAAGCCTCAGTTTCCCCCTGGTACCGTGGAGCTACTTACTTCAGAGTTCTGGGATCTTTAAACTTTTTACTGAAATATAACACAGTGAAGTGAAAGTGTTAGTCCCTCAGTCATGTCCAACTCTTTGAGACCCCGTGGACTGTAGCCCGCAAGGCCTCCTCTGTCCATGGAATTCTCCAGGCAAGATACTGGAGTGGATAGCCATTGTCTTCCCCAAAGGATCTTTCCAACTGAGGTGTCGAACCTGGGTCTCCCGCATTACACACGGATTTTTTTTTTTTTAACCATCTGATCCATCAAGGAAGCCCCTCACCAGGGAGACCTTGTGACCTGAGTCACAAGGGCACTAGTCGAGTTTTTCATCAACTGAACTTACACAGGATAGTCCTGGGAAGTGAATGAGATGTACTCAAGCTTCTAGGACAGCAGCTCTGGCGTCTTTGTGTGTGGATTGAGGAAACTGTCACCCACTGGCTCCCCCGCTATACAACCCTTGGATTTCTCTGCTGGGTGCTTGCCCATTCACCCAGCAGGGAGCCAGGAACAAACATCTGGAAGACTTTTGAGAGAAAGCAGAGATGGGTCAGCACAGGGAAGGGCTTGGCTGGGGCGGAGCCTTTAGAAATGGTAGAGGAGTTGACCCAGGAGGCTGGAGGAGGTTAAGGGAGATTAGAGCATCTTTACAGCTGTTTGGGAAGCTCCAGCGCCAGACAGAATCCCACTGGGTCAGACTTCAGCCCTGTGGCCGGCGTCATGCCCACTCAACCACTGTGCATGCAGATCCTGATGTGGGCTTCTCCCCACTTCTTCTACTGGTCCTTTCACCTGAGGTCTAGCCCCTGTGTGTCCTCCCCAACTGCTCGTCCCTCTGGCCCCGAAAAGCCAACCTGTGCATATGTGTGTGTGTGTGTTAATTACTCAGTCATGTTCAACTCTTTGTGATACCAAGGACTACAGCCTGCCAGGCTGCTCTGTCTGGGGAATTCTCCAGGCAAGAACACTGGACTGGGTTGCCATTCTCTTCTCCAGGGGATCTTCCTGACCCAGGGATGGAACCTGGTCTCCTGCATTGCAGGCAGATTCTTTACCATCTGAGCCATCAGGGAAGCTAAAAAAGCCAACCTATCTACTGGCAAAGCCTAGAATCTTTGTATCCAACGAGCTCTATATCCTGTACTACCTGCTGCCACCAGACAACATCATTCCCTGGTTCCATGTTGGGGATGCCAGAATCACCTTCACCTCCTTCCTCTCTCCGCACCTTCCAGACCCCCAGTCACACTTCCTGGCCTCCTGGCTTCCTTCTATGTGCTTCTTAACTTCTTCTCTTATTCCAGGCCCCCATCCCTCCCGTGGACTTCCTCTGTGACCACTCTTCAGTGAGCAGAGGTCTTGCCTCTCATCTCCCATCTAACTTTCTCTCATGCTGGCAAGATGAGAGATGGCTTTTCTTAAAACACTGCTTTCATCATGTCATTGTTCCCACTCACTGGCGCTGGATCCTCATTGTTAGAAGGTATGAACTCTTGGGCACAGCATATGAGACATTCCACAAACAGAGCCCAACCCAGACACACAAAAGTACTGTCTGCGTGTGTCTGGGGTTGCATCCACTGAGAGGTGGTCTTTGTGCAAACTAGAAAAGGAATTTTCCTGGTTGGGCATAACAAACATTTGCTGTGTGAGCATTTCTTTGGGGAAATGTACATGCCAGGTGCATGGAGAGAAGATGGATCACTAGACTTCCTAAAGGATCTATTCTCAGAGCCATTAAGGAGCTTCCCTGCACCATTTCTCCTCCCATGTATCTCAATAATGACTCCCTGAACTGTGTGAGTTCTCCTCTGATCTGGAAGAGTCTAACTTGTGAATCTAAGCCTTATTGTTGTTGTACTGTCACTAAGTCACGTCCGCCTCTTTGCAACCCTGTGGACTACAGCATGCCAGTCCATATCCTCCATGTCCTACATGGAGGATGCCAAGCTCCTCTGTCCTCCACTGTCTCCCAGAGTTTACTCAAATTCATGTCCATTGAGCCTGTGATGCTATCTAACCATCTATCTCATCCTCTGCCGCCCCCTTCTCCTTTTGCCTTCAGTCTCTCCCAGCATCAGCGTCTTTTCCAATGAGTTGGCTCTTCGCATCAGGTGGCCAAAGTATTGGAGCTTCAGCTTCAGCAGTATTCCTTTCAATGAATATTCAGGGTTGATTTCCTTTAGGATTGACTGGTTTGATCCCTTTGCCTTGTAAGCACAGCCTCTTGGCAGGACGTCTTCCTTCCCTGCCATTCTGCGTGTAGCCACCAGAGGGAGACCTCTACTCACAAGGCAAATCTCACTTTCCTGCTTAAAGCCCTTGGCTGACTGGCCAGTCCCAGTCTACAGGATGGGAGTAACCCAGCATTACTTGTTCTTGCAAAGCAGGCTGTTTCTTAGCTCTGGGCTTAGCTCAGGTTTCCCCACCCACAGGAGGGACCCTGCCCTTTGTTATCTGGTGAGGAATTTTTGAGTTTCAGTTTGGGTCTCACTTCCAGGATATATCGTTTTACCTGCCAACCTGCCAAGCTGGTCCAGGACACCTTCCCCTCTGCATCCACACTGCACTTCCTGAAGACCTAGCACCGTCTTCTATGTCGCTTTAAAATATCAATTTATCAAAAGAATTGGGTAGCTTCAGCGTTAAGAAGAACAATAACTGCGTTGGGTTGCATCACAATATTTTGTGTTTTAGTCACTAAGTCATGTCTGACTCTTTGCAACCCCATGGACTGTAGCCCACCAGGTTCCTCTGTCCTTGGGATTTCCCAGGCAAGAATACTGGAGTGGGTTTGCCATTTCCTACTCCAGGGGAGCTTCCCGAGCCAGGGATCAAACCCGTATCTCCTGCATGGGCAGGTGGATTCTTTACCATTAAGCCACCTGGGAAGTCCTAATACATTACATTAAGCTTGTTTAAAATCCATGAGTTCATAATGGTCCTAAAAGTTAATAATTGATCACCATTGAAGGATGCCGGGGAACTATCACATTATTTTAAAAGTTAATAAATAATGAGGGAAATTCAAGCATTTATCCGGTCTTTCCATCACAAACTATCTCTGAGAGTAATCATAGTAAAAGAGAACAAGTTTCCTTTTATAGGCATATTCCAGTTAGGGAAAAAAGAAGAAGAAAAAAAAGGAAGAACAAGAATATCACTATTGCAGCCCCTAACAACTGATTGGATTTAAATCTTGAGCATTCAAATCTGAGAAAATTCCAATAATGCAACCATATTTGAGCCTTTTATAGAAGAATGCAGCACCACCTATAGACTGGACAGGAGAGAACTGGAACTTTGGGAAACTTTCCATTCTGATTGGTTGACAGAACTGGAGGTGGGTGAAAGTTGGACCAATCCAATCATTTCTGATCACAGAGGGGAGGCTTCGGGAGAAAGGCGAGGAATGAGAGTACAATTGCCTCTCCTTTCGGCCACTGGTGACTTTTTCCTCGTCTTTTAGCTTTTTGAGGTCTTTTCCCACGAATGAACATATTCCACCATAACCGCAGCTTTATGAGATGCATAGTGTATTAGCAGTTTCAAAAATCAGAAATGGGGGAACTTACCTATTGGCCTGCTTGGCTTTGAACTGAAGAGATGGCTCTGATCCCTTTAACTCTTGGGGTGGCTTTGCTTGCGGGAGTCCGGGAACTTCAAATCCTCCATCGTGTCACATTAGCTCAGCCAATGGGATCCGATTATCAGGTTGTGGAGCAAACACCTTGGAAAGCATAAAACTAGAAAGAGGTAGGTGAGAGGTCAGCTTTGGTGGGAAGAGGGAGCATGGGAGCTGGGCAGGAGGTGAGAGGGGGACAGGGAGGGTGTCCCAGCCTCAGTAGCACTTTGCGGGTTTTAAAGGACATTCACATCCATCACTTTCCCGGCTCCTTGCAGGTATAACTGCAGGTGTTTCACCTCACTTCATGGGGGTGGGGAGCCCCCACCAGGAGTTAAGAGTCTGGGCCACTAGCTTGTTAGAGTCAGAGGCGGCCCTGCAGTCCCTCCAGTTCCGGTCGGCGCGCTGGGCCCTTCCTTCCACCCACCGGGGTCAGCACAGGAGCCCGGCGTGTGCACAGAGGTCTGTGTTCGTGTACTCGGATGCCCACAGGTGTCCCTGGAAGTTCACAGGTGTATGGCCCCGTGCACTCGTGCTGCCCCGCGGGGGCCTTGCGGCCTGACGGCGGGTGAGATGCCCGCGGCTGAGCGGAGCTGAGCGAGTCTGCTCGGCGACCCCGGGGCGCGGGAGTCATCTGGCCCAGAGTAGGCCTCGCTCTGCTCCTTTCAGCGTCCCGCTTCTGCCTCTTGGGGTCTCCTCCCTTCCCAACCGTCTTGGGTTTCCCGTTTCCCCTATCAGTTTCTCCGACCGGGGCAGGGTGTTCGGCTCCGTGTCCCCTTTCCAGCTGCTCTTACTAATCTGGGGGCCGGAGATCGGAGAGCCTGGCTGACTTTGCTAGGGGCCCTGGAGAAGGGGGAACTGAGCGACGGGGCGAACTCCCGGGACCGAACTTAAAAGACGCTGCGGGCACGATGCGATAACTCTGTCACTCCATTCCACCAAAACTCAAGACACCTCCCCACCCTCAGTCCCGCTCCCCACCGGGGACAAGGGGAGGGGTCTCATCTGCAACGCTAGAGGCCACCCAGCTGCGCCCACCTCACCGCCCACGGCAGCTCCGCTTTCCCCCGCGCCCCGCCACCCCATCTCCTGCCCCGCGTCCCAGCCAGCCCCCGGCCACAGCACAGTCCGCTCCAGATCCGCGCCAGGTTTCCTTCGCGTCGCTGGGGTCTCCGCCCCTCAGAGCGCCGCCGCCGGAGCCGAGCCGGAGCGTAGCGGCGGGAGCCACGCGCACCTCCCGAATCCCGAAGCACTAGGAGCCCGAGCCCGCGAGCGGGTCTGAGCGGCGGTGCTGACCCCGCCTTCTATCAGAACTCCGAGTCGGGACCGGACGGCGCGGCCGGGTCCCCGCGCCTCATCGGAATTTGACCCTCGGAGCTCCGAGGTGACCCCTCTCTGCGCTGTCGGCCTCGATCGGCTTCTCAGCATCCCGGCCCTGGCCCTGGCTCGGGAGAGGTAGGGGGATGCAGCGGGGCCTGGGGGCGGGAGGCTGGAGTGCTCCTCCCCCGCGGGATGGGGACAGCGGAAGGCCACGCCCCCGCCCCCCCAGGAGAAGCAAGCCGCCGCGCCCCCTACTGCCCAACCCCTGCAAGTCCCGGGGATGATAGTAACTTGAGACCCGACTTTGTTCAGATGTTGAGAGGCGCCTTCCCTCCTTCACCCCATCATCATTTGGCTCCCACCGTTCCCCAGAGTCTGGCAGTGTCCGGGGAGACCCTTGCCAAGTAGACAGCTTCCTTTGGGATCTCCCTGCCTCCTGCTTCCCCAACAGACCGGGACGACCCTCCAGCACCCCCTCTCCATGATTCTGGCCCTCTGGGGCCCCCGGGCACCCCCGTCTCCCCAGCTCCACGGTCTTCCTCATCCCCTGCCTCTGCCCCACTTCACCTTGTCTCCCCTGCCTCTTCTGTCAAGTCCGTTCTCTTTGAGCCTCTTCCCTGGTTTTCTCCTCTCCCTCCTTGACCCCTTTCCCCACCACACACCCGCTGGGAGAAGGGGGTGGGTGTGTCACTCTGCTTTCTATTTCTGGCCTCCTTGGGGAGGGGGTGCAAGCTAGGAAGTTTTGTGGGGTTTGTTGGCATCTACTGGGCTCTGAATCACCAGGTGTCATGTCTGTTATTATCCATGCCCTCCAGATCCTCTCTTGATGGCCTTTGTCTCCTTTCTGCCTCAGTTCTGATCATTGTCTCTCTCTTTGGGTGCTTCGTATAGCCGCCGTCTCTTTGTCCCTGCCTTTCCTCTCTCCGTTTGTCTTCCAGCTCAGAGAAGCTGCGACCTCAGGGGCATTAATATTTCAGGTGTGTGGGGTGAGGGAGGAGGGGAGAGTTGGGCTCCCGGCATGCCCAGGGATGACTACACTTACCCTCTCACCAGAGTGGATCAGTCATATTTATGAGACTGAGAGAATGGATACAAGGATGATGAGGAAAATGCTTCCCCCTTTCCTGGAACCTGGCCCATAGGGGGTGCTTGGACTACATCTCCCATAGTGCCCTGGGGCATAGGGCTGCCTCCGCCTCTGCCTCCACACCTAATGGAAGTTATAACTCAAGGAGCCAGGTTGGAGGGTGGGAATGGATCAGAGTGTGTAACAAGAGTTGTGGGGGCCAGCTGGTTGTTTTGGCTTGGCCTGGAACCCCTAACGTACTTTGATCCCAGCACCCACCTCCCCCAGGGCTTACAGACCTTGGAACCTTTCCATCTCCTGCAAAGGGAATAGGAGTAGAGAGTGCCGGGGAAGAAAAGACACAGGGTGAATTGGCAAGCTCCCTCTTCTTTCCTGTGGCTCTGGGGATCCCCTCCCCTTATACCTATCCATATCTGAGATGTAGACACACTCTTTGGAACTAGTCTCCCCATCTTGAAAGAGAGAGGGAAACCAACATCTAGTTGCATGTGTGGCAGTCTTCAGGTTGCTCACATTCTGCCCGCTTTGGGCAGCAGTGGAGAATTGTTGGAGTTATCCCTGAACTGCCAGCTTGTATCTTCCAGGGATTCAGGAACTGCTAGTGAGGTTGTCTGGAAATCCAAATGGGAGCCTCAAGCTAACCTACTTATCTCTGGGACCGTCATTCCTAGAGCCTGGCACGAGGAGTCTGATTGAGCTCATTTTTGGCATAGAAATTGCTGACAGTGGAGAGATGGCAGTGGGGGTTCCTCTCGCAAGTTCATCTCTGGTTCTGAGTCAGCTTAGCCCTTAGCACTTGGAACCTTTGACTCCTGCCAAGGATCCAGTCATTCCTATTCTTTTTCTTCAGGCTGGGGTCAGAGATCTCCCCACTGGCCTCAGAGTCAGGAAAATGGAACTTTTTGCCTGGCTTTGCCCAAGCTGAGTCACCTTAGGCAAGATCTTAACCATCTTGGGCCTTGATTGATTTTATCTCCATGAAAGGATGGAGCCAGATGGTCCCTGATGGCCCTAAGAGCCTAAGATCCTCTGAGCCTGTGCTTCCCCTCCCCCTCTTATGATACTGGCCTGAACTATCTGACCTCACCCCAGCTTATGTGGCAGAGCCTTGAGAATCAACATTAGACTGAAAAAAAAAAAAAAGGAGATGGAGCCCTTGTTTGAAACTTGCTGGTATAGGAAGGACATTGTGTTTACATAAGCCATGTTTGCGATATGGAAACTAAACTGAAAGTGAAAGTCGCTCAGTCCTATCCAATTCTTTGTGACCCCATGGACTGTAGCCCACCAGGCTCCTCTGTCCATGGGATTCTTCAGGCAAGAATACTGGAGTGGGTAGCCGTTCCCTTCTGCAGGAGACCTTCCCAACCCAAGGATCGAACCCAGGTCTCCTGAATTGCAGGCGGATTCTTTACCAGCTGAGCCACCAGGAAATCATCCTTAAGCCACCCCTTGCTGCCCTTGCTGGTCCCATCTCTCAAACCCATGTCATGTTCTATAAGGCTGAGGCAGCCCTGTGCTCCAGGGCACTATGGGAGATGTAGTTCAAGCACCCCCTGGGCCAGGTTCCAGGAAAGGGGGCAGCATTTTCCTTATCATCCTTGTATTCATTCTCTCAACCTCAAATTAATATTGCCGCCCACAAAATAGCTGGCATGTGTGTCCCCTGGGATGTTGGTTACTGAGGCTTATGTAGGTTACACAAGGGAACAATTCTACCTGGCTGAAAGAGAGAGGAGGGGATTTGATTGGTTTATTTTGTTGATCTGGAGAAGAGAGGTCTAGAAATGAGGAGTCATCTGGGCTTGGTCAGGGAGCTTTCTCTTTGGCCCTGTCTCTGAGCAGCAGGGGAAAAGAACTGGATGCCAAAGGGGTAGCAGATACACAGAGTACTGACCCAAAAAGGAGACTTGGAGGAATGGGAAGAGCAGGGGCAGCCTGAGTGGGACATGAAGCAAGGATTACAGGAAGAAATTTCCAAAAAAGAAGAGAGAGAGAAGGGAAGGGACTGCATCTCTACAGGTGAAGTCAGTGGGGAGAGGGCGTAGGTAATCTTGGCGGATATATGTTTGCTGAAGCTCCAACAGAGCTTTTTTCAAAATAATCACCTAGCCCTGGAATGAAGCCAAGTTTCCCTCTGGAAAAGGAGGGAACAGACTCAAAAAGGAAAGGGCGGTTTTGATTACCCTGAGAGGAACGGCTTGACATTTTCTAATAGAACTGTCCATCTGTCCACTCCTTAGTTTATGTTTGAATATGTGGGGTGGAGGGCACTGGGGCAGCGATATGGAGAGATCTGATGTCTACACCCCCACTCTTTGTTCTGGGATGAGCAGTAGTAGGAGTCCGGGCAGTTGAACCCTCTCCTTCCCCTCTTTCTGACAGCTGGGAAAGAGGGCTCTGGGAACCCTCCTGGGGGGAGTGGAGGTGATGGGAATTTCTTCACCTGTCGTTCTGCAGAGAGTTGGTGCAGCCCTTGAAGGGGGTGGGGTCCCTCTATTATCCCCCCAGGGGCCTTCTGTTCTTAATCTCAGTTCTGGGGGTGACCAGGGTGATCAGGGATGAAGGAATTCAAGGGGTAATGAGTGTGTGAAGAGCATCCCAGAGGGTGGAACAGCACAAGATTGGGAGTTCTAGTAGCTGGTGGTGGGAGGGGAGCTGCCAGCCCTCTATTCCCAGGGTCTGTGAGAAGAGAAGGGGTTTTTAAGTAGGAAGGGCTTGTGTGGACTGCGTGGAGGGGGCCTGCTGTGGAAATGGGGTGCTCTGACCCCCGCGCTGGGTTTTCTCTTTTCTTCAGGATCATGAAGCTGGAAGCCAGCAGTGATGGAGCCACCTCAGAGGTTTCTAAGCCCAAAAAAGACATGGAGCCAGATGCAGAGGTATGCTCAGAGATCCCAGGAGGCCAGGGTCGAGTTCAATCCCACATCAGGGCTTGAGACTGAGTTCAAGCTCCCAGGGC
Organism: Bison bison bison; assembly: GCF_000754665.1. NCBI lineage: Eukaryota > Metazoa > Chordata > Mammalia > Artiodactyla > Bovidae > Bison > Bison bison. Next base: position 154,844 of record NW_011492100.1, on the reverse strand, counting down.
TTGGGACCGAGTCAGGACCTGAGGCCAAGGGCAAGTCCCTGGGTCCAAGCCCAGTTCTGGATCGGGGCCTGAGGCCGAGGCCGGCCCTTTGGACTTCATAGTGGCCACAGAAAGGGAATTTGAAGAGGTGTTGGCCGTCTTGGGTGTGTGTGTGTGTTGGGGGTGGGGCGGCGGGGAGAGCATCGACCGTGACCTTGACTACCTTCCCAGCCGCTTCCACAGCTGGCTCTAGGATCCCGACCACAGAGCAGTGCCGGCCAAGTGCAACAGAGGAACAGGTGAGAGCCGAGAGTTCGGGAGGCAGGTGAAAAGGGATTTGGGTGCATGGGTCTTTGGGAGAGGACGAATGGAGCCTCTCCTCAGCCCTGGTCCGGTTGCTGAGGAAATAGAATCGGCTTTTGGAACCAAAGAGTAGGGCGTGTGACTCCAGGGGCCTGGTCAGTGAGGGTGGGTGAGGGGTGTGTAGAGCTTGAAATGGCGGAGGAACCCAAGAGAAGGATGACAGCTTCAGTATTTTAGGATTCTTTTGAGGAGTTTCTGGGGGTAAGAACACAGAAAGAGGGGAGCAGTCAAGAAGGAGGAGTCTGGGGATGGGAGCAGCTAGAATGGGGTCCAGACCCCTGAGTAGACTTAACTCTCCCAGCAACAGAGCCTGCTTGGATACAGGGTGGGCTCAGAGATGGCTGGGGGCGGGGCTAAGAGGCAGTGGGGCGTGGCAAGCGCCTGGGGTGGAGCCAATGCGAGGGGGCGTGGCGAACGGGCAGGGACATGACGCGCCCCGGGTCTGGAGCATCTCAAGCGGTGGAAGAGACGCCCGGGAATGATCTTTCTGCAGGCTTTCGAATCCGAGACCCGGGTGCTGAGGAGAGCTCCTTGGGCAGGTCACGGGTCTGGCCTGGCGCCCCGGGGGAATGACAACGGAGTGCTCAGTGTGTGAGAAGAGGCGAGTCCTTTGAACGGAGAGCCCCGTCGGAGAGCAAACCCCCACACACACAATGGCCTCGGTCGCAGATCGAGAGGGAGTCGGTACACCGGATCGACGCTGGGGAGACGCCGCTGGCGGAGGGACTGCGCAGTGGCGTCCCCGGAGCGCTGCAAGAGGGTGGCCCGGCTGCTAGAGCCCTTCTGTTCGCAGCTGGTAAGAGACAGCACCTGGGGGATCAAAGTGGCACAACTCACCAGGGACGATCAGCTAGGGCCCCAGGAGCTGAAGAAATTCCGCCTAATTACCAAGCAGAACAAAGGAGCTCGGAGGGCCGGGCCTCTCCTCAAGGGGCCTCCGGGCTTTGTCCTCCCTTTCCTGCAGTCAGTCACCGCCTTTCTTTCACTGCCCGCTCTGCCCGGTGGAGGCGCCCATGAGCCCTGCCCTGGGAATCCCAGTCCTTACCCAGACCTTGTTGTCCAGGGAAAATCAAACAGCTTCCACTTCCAATCTTTAAGCCCTGGATCCTTACTCTGGGAGGCTGGAGACCAGGCGTCCAGGCTTCGTGACCCTGCCTCCCCTACATGGATCCCGCCTCAGTCCAGGAACCAAAACATCCTAATCTGAGCCTTTGTCCTTTACGTCCGCCTCCCCCATCCTACCGTGATCAGGGGCCTACCGCGATCAGCTTCCCCTGCTTCCACTGTTGACGCCCACATCCCCAGTTCCCTGACTACTCCACGTCGATCCCCGCTCTTCTCTGGGATCCAGGTATTCGGAGGCCTTGCCCCTGGTTCCTCCATGCTCTCACATACCTTACTCCACCCAGTCTCGCACCGTCGGCCCTCCCCAGGGACGCAGATGGGAGCCCATGCGTGTGACTGTGGAAGTGAAGATGCCAAGAGGCGCCAGGCTCTCAGCTCTCCCACCGCCCAGAGCCGTGCTTGCTCGTGCCCCACGCAGGGCATCCTTTTGGTCCAATTCAACTCGTAGGCGCTGCTAGGCCTCCGGCGTCTTCTCGCAGCTGCCTGGGGAGGCCGTGTGGAAGGCTGGCAGCGACCTGGCACGCCTTCTGCTGTCGCCCTCCTTGCAGCGTGACAGGAGAAACCATCCCAGGAGTGGCCGCCCTACTGGCCGAGTGAGAGTAACCTGCGCCTCCTGGCGGCCAAAGGCCTGAAGTGGCGCATGGACAGCCGCGCACAACCGCGCGGTGCTCACGCTGTGCATGCGCCCTTTCCACATCCCGCACCGCGGCGACAGCACGTGGCGCTACCTCCGCATCGATGCCTTCAGCAGCGACGGTGCGCAGAGGCAGAGCCAGCTTCTGTAGCATCTGCAGCTCCAGAGCCCATTTCAGTCTCAACGTCGTGTGCCAACTCTTCCCTGCGCCCCAGTTGTGGTCACAACTGGTGGCTGACTTCCACCAGGCTGGCTGGGGGCTTGCACTGGTCAAGGGTTATCCTGAACAGTACTTGCTGGAGGCCGACAACTAAGGCCTCTCCAGTCGAGTTGGAGAGAATATGCACTTTAGACCCACCTCCTTCCGCGGATCCCCGCCCCCACCAAGCCCTGGCCCTACTGCTTCAAGTCCCGCCCCTTACCCCTGCTCTTGGTCCTCAGTCTGTTGTTCAGTCGCTGTCATGTCTGACTCTTTGCGACCCCATGGACTGCAGCTCGCCAGGCTTCCCTGTCCATCACCATCTCCTCAAGCTTGCTCATATTCATGTCCATCCATTGAGTCGGTTTTGCCATCCAACCATCACGTCCTCTGTCGTCCCCTTCTCCTCCTACCTTCAATCTTCCCAGAATCAGGGTCTTTTCCAATGAGTCGCCCCTGTGCATCAGGTGGCCAAAGTATTGGAGCTTCAGCTTCAGCATCAGTCCTTCCAATGAACACCCAGGACTGATCTCCTTTAGAATGGACTGGTTGGATCTCCTTGCAGTCCAAGGGACTCTCAAGAGTCTTCTCCGACACCACAGTTCAAAGCATCAATTCTTCCTTGCTCTGACGCCTACACTTACCCGCGGTCTGCTCCTCCCTTCCCTATCCCCCTTACCTCTCTGCCATCTGGACTCTAGCGCCCCCAAACGCAGTTGCCCACACCCTGATCTGAACCGCCGAGTTTGGGGGAGCCACTTACTGCTATTGTCCACCCATCCCCTTTCCCGGCCAAAGAATGAGTTCCTTCACAGCTTCAGAGCCTTTCCCAGTCGGTGCCCCGGCCTAGGAATGTACTTTGCCCTTTCCGGCTTCTCCCTTCTGCCCCCTCGTGGAAGGAAGCTGTCAGAAGTACGCGCGACGCCCCCGCGCCCAGCCGACAGCTCAATTCATACTGTTTTCTTCCTCCCCATCTTTCTCAGGCCCTCAGAGCTTGCCTCGCGCTCCTGCCTCGCCTAGTCTTAGCCTCCTGTGCCTGGACCTCTCTTAGTTCTCCATTTCTCATTGCCGTTCCCCATGAACCCTTCCTCACCCTCTGTGTGTAATATGGAGAAAGACTCTGTAAAGGAAATAAATTTATAATGCTCCACCTCCATCTGGCCCCTGCTTATGCTCTGGCGATGCACCTTTTTGAGGCTGCCTCCCCTGACTGGGGTTTCCCCCAGCTTTGCAGGATTTTGCTGGCTCCCTTCCCTATGCCACCAACCGGGAGCCTGAACCAGGCCTGTGAATCAGAGAGTTCCGGGTGGGGAGGTCTGGTATAGCGGAGGGCAGGTCCCAGAGCCTGGTGCGAGGCTATCTCGTCCTTCTAGCGGGGCTGCCTTTTAGCACAACTGGAACCCCCACCTCCAGATATTTCTGGACACCCCTCCCATCCTCTTTACGCTTTCTGTGGACTTTGACAGTCTTCTATTTAAATGCAAGTAGTAACAGCTGCACTTGCACAGCGCTGTCTCCAACACGGGATTCTGACGTCTCCCGCAGAGGGAGGACACGGAGGCTCCGAAAGACCCGAGTGACTTCCAAGTGGCTCACAATAGCTGGGAGCCTGGCAGGGACTAGAAACCAGGTGTCCCCAGACCAGAGCACATGTCAGAACCTCACTGTAGCTGGAGCTTCCTGTTGGACAATGGACAGTCATTGTCCAAAGGGAGTCATTGAGAGCCGGCGCGGCGGGGTGGGGGAGTCGGGGGGATGGAATCAAAGGCGTGGACAGAGGAGGGCGACAGGGGGTGCACGGGGGTGGACCAAGGGGACAGCCTCTGTTCCCCACTTTCCCCCGTTTCGGCTTCCTGTGCCTGGTCGAGCTGCCGAGCCTCCTTGTCACTTCAACCATGGCTGTGTTGCAATAAAACGGGCCCCTTAGCCCACCTTCTGTGTCTGTTTCACTTCTTGTCAGTGAGGAGGGCTGAGATGCATTGTCCTCCCCCACTTCCCCAGCAGCCTGTATTAGAGAGGATCTCTAAGCCCTGTGGCAACGGGGCTAATGACTTCCTGGAGGGGAGCTGGGGAGGGCTGCTGGCCGTGGCGCGCCCCCACCCCCACCCCAACCAAGCGGCAGAAAGAAGTGATTGCTCAGAACCGAGGCGGGCAGCGGCGCGGCGCCTGGACCGGCCCCGGGCCTCGCTTTCCCCTGGACCGGGGGCGGGTGTGTGCGTGTTGGCCGGCGTGGGGCGGTGGAGGGGTGGTCCACTGCTGTTTCAAATTCTTGCTCTTCTCGCAAGTTCCCCGTGGCATCCGGAACCAGCCTGCCTCGTCCCCACGACTCAGGGGTCTAACTCCCAGCTGTCGGCTCTCTCGTGGCCAGTGCGCTCCCCTTCTCCCCGTTCCTGGGTGGGCACCGCACCGGAGGGGCAAGAGGTGGAGGGAGCCTGGGCGCCGCCCCGCGGGAGCCGAGCTCCGGAGCGGCGGGGACTGCGATCCCGAAAAGTACCACGCGGGGGCGCCAGGACCTGCGCGGACGCGGGCGAGGCAGCGCAAGGTGGTTTCCGTCCGTGTGAGTGTGTCCATGGGCGTCTTTGTGTGTCTGTGTTTCTGTACATGTGTGTACGAGTCAGGGGGTGTCTGGGTGGGATGTATTCGGGGCTACGCGCCTGGCGTACCCAACAACCAGGCACTTCAAGTGGCTTCTTGATAAGGAGGATTCTTGATAGGTTACCATGTATGTGGGCATGGGGAGGTGGGGGACTCTGTATTGTTGCGTGTGCAAGGCATAGCCTGTGAGCCTTGGATTTTTGAAGTTATATCCCTTTAGCGCTTTTACCCCCTCCCATCATCCCGTGTAAAAGACATCGAGGGCTCTCAACCTGAACCTCCATTCCACTGTCTTGGTTACATCTTCAACATGTGTCTGGGTGACTCTGCTAGACTAGGTGTGACATTGTGTTTGTGTAAGAGGGTGTGTCTCAGGATATCAGTGTAACTGTGAATGATAGTGGTGTGTGTGGCAAGTGGATGTTGGAGAAGTCTGGCTCAGGATTATGGAAACACACAGTCTCCTTTCTCTTGTTAGTTTGTGGATACCATCTTCATGGTGTGATGATGTGATGGTGTGATGGTGTGTGTGTGTGTCTTCCTTTCTCAGTCTTTCCAGTAGCTGTCTCTCTTTGTGTCTCTCCTCATCTCTGTCTCTTTTCCTCTCTCTCTTTTCCTGTCTTGGTGACTCATCTCTGCGGCTTTGCCCTCCTCCGGCTTGCTGGGTCTCCCCTCCCCCACCCAGGAGTGGGTGGGGGTATGAGGTAATAGGACCCTGGGATTAAAAATCAGGGTGAGGACCCCCTTCCTATTATTCATCTTTCCCAGACCCACCAGTAGCCCCTAGCCCTCTTTCAGTCCCCTTCCCAGGACTCCAAACCCTCCTGAACTGGGGTGGGCAGGGGATAGGCAATGATGCATTCTAATGGGGTCATTTCCAGGGGGTTCTAAAGCACCTTCTTTCAATTCAAAGTGAAGACCCCAGCCTCCCTCATAAAGTGCCCCTCCCTGCCGGTCCCCCCCCCCCCATGGAG
>NW_011492100.1:146645-148875 GCF_000754665.1 Bison bison bison | reverse complement strand
CCCCCCCCCGCCGCCCCCCCCCCCCCATCGATGACGCATTAAAGGCTGCAGAGGTGAGTCACCGGTTGGGGGGAAGGGAAGAAGAGAGGGGAGTGAGCTGCACTGTGGGGAGGGGGACCCAACCCCCTACCCTCTTCTTTCCCAAACCTTCTCAGGGAAAAGACCCAATGCTCTGTCCCTCTTCCTTGGTTTTCCAAACCTTCAGCTTGGATCTCTACTTGGTTGGACCCCATCTTCTCTTAGCACCCACCTGGAGAGTATGAGAGATTCAGAAACAAAGACACAGAGATGGATTTGTACAAGTATCTCAGAGCAAACAGGCATCTCCTCCTACTCCCCGTCTCAGCTTTGCCTTTTCCAGCTCTGTCTCTCTCATTGCTCCTTCTTTCCTGCCATCTCCCTCCTCTCTCCAATTCCAGGAACCTGTCCCTAGTCCAGCTCTTTTCCAGAAGCCCCTAGAGGCAGTAGGATGTGAAAGGCACAGCACATCTTTGCGAGGTGGGGTGCGTGTGAATGAACTGACCCCAGGCAGGGAACTGGGATGGAGAGAGGCACAATCAGACCCAGAGATTCAGAGCCCATGCAGACATATTCTAGATGGTGGAATCACCAACACTGTTGCCCTTGGCTTCTCCCTCATTGTCCCCTCCCCCATGCCATAATGACTGAAGCTCCCCTGGACTTCTGGGCTGAGTGGAGGAAGAAAAGGTTAGAGAAGAATGAGGGAAGGAGGGAACACGCAAAAGACAGGGGGGGGGAAGCTTGAACTTGGGGGCTGCAGAAGAGTGGCTAAGACACTGAGACTTTCCTGCACAGAAATTTAGAGATGAAGGTAAATGTGGGGGAGGGGTAGGACAGATCAAAGGCATGTGGAAGTCACAGAACAACATATATCAATAAGCACGGAAGGATCCAGAGAAATGCACAGACACAGGGGTACACACACATTGTTGACGCACCAAGCCAGTTGATGCTTTTCAGACACCAGCAGATGCCCAGAGTGGATGCACTCAGACTCCCAACGGCACAGGTATACAGGCACTCAGAGGAATCAGGACCCACAAACACTAATAGTCACACACAGACACCTGGAAACAGGCAAAAACACAGCCCCACAGATTGAAAGAGAAAATTTACGTATTTAAATTGGAACGCTCCCATGCCTATCCATTCTCTATCTGATTAAACGCATAATTGGCCTCCCCATTCCCTTTCTTTCCACCCCTGTTTCATTAATCTCTATACACACAAACACAATGCATACATATGTACATGCACATACACAAGCCCGCGAGAACACAGTTTCTCTAGATGCCTGTCTCCTTCATCTCATACTTGGTCTCTTAGCCCCATCAGCCTCTCACTCTGTCCCCCTTGCCTCCCTCCCTCTTTCCTTCTCTCTTGGATGGCTTCCCCTCCCCCCACCAGATGTCTGAGCCATCTCTCTCTGATTCATCCTCCTCAAGAAGGTAACGTGACCCCCCCCCACCCCATTCCACTGCTCTCAGTAACCAGGCAGGGAGGATAAAGGGGAGGTGGGATGAAGAGGAAGAGGAATAAGGGGAACCCACAGGGGTAGGGGGAGGCCCGAGATAGTTTGGGGGCAGGGGGATGAAGCCCAGTCTCAGGTCTGCTGCCCCCTCCTCTCCCTCCTTTCTTTGGCATCTTCACAGTCACCTTGGTTCTCCTTTCTTTTTTTTTTTCTTTAGCCTGATCCTTCTACCTGTTCCAGATGCCTGCCTCCCTGCCTCCCTCTCCTGCCCCCATCTCTTCTCTTTCCTCTATCTCTACTCCTCCCCACCTTTTTCCCCGCAGAGCTGATGGGCTTTCTTCTGGGAAAGTGGAGCCAGTGATGGACCCGAGAAGCCACTGCTGGCTATAGAGGGAAAGCACGTGAGTGTGCGTGTGTGAGAGAGAGAGAGAGAGAGAGAGAGAGAGAGGAGAGGATGAGGGTCAATACTAGGAAGATGAGGAAGGGGGTGAGGACTGGCTCTGAAAGAGTCTCTGAGCTCCTGGCAGGCAGCCCCAATCCTGGTTTCCAGAGTCTTAGGGCGAGGGTGCCCTGTATGTGCCCATGGGCAGCCCTGTGTCCGCAGTTCTTGTGTGTCTGGCATGTGTCATTCCACTCCCCGCTCTCCCTGCCCACACCCCCGCACAGCTCTCTGCCTGCACCGCAGCCCCCTCCAGCTCCCCTCCCTCCCCTTCATTCCTGCAGTGGCTGCTCCCCTCG
>NW_011492100.1:144423-146354 GCF_000754665.1 Bison bison bison | reverse complement strand
ACAACCCCCTCCCCACCAGGTCTGCTCTCGTCCTCCAAACGTCCTTTGGGGGGTAGCAGCGGGAGGGGAAGAAGCAAGAAGGTGGTGAGGAGAGGTGGTCTGAAAAAGGGCACAGCGGGGGCGCCAACACACGCTACAGAGTCAACTGGACAGAAGGGCAGACACACCTTTTTCTCCAGACACGCACCGACCACGGACAGACACGACACAGAGGCACACATATCCTCAGTCTTTCCCCTGTCTGTTCCAACTCGGATACTTTGCGTCCAGATCATTCAAACCGCAAGATTCACCCATGTGCCCCAGCCCAGGGCACGCACCCCGCACCGCAGGTCCGCGGACAGCGCCCGCAGGCGCGCAGAACCATCCCTCCTCTTCAGGTTCACGCCGTCCTTGGGCGTGTTTCCCATGGACCCTGCAGTCAGGAGACGGGGAGTCTGGCTCCCTCCTCAGTTCTGGAGTCTTATCTTCCCCCTTCCCAGTATAGATCTCCTACTGGGGCCCAGTCAGACGCTGAGAGTGCCCCCACCCTATTCCACTCGCCGGGTTCCCGCCGCTGCAGGTTGCTCTGTAACCCACCCTCCTGCCTTGCAGCGGCTCTGCATTCACCCTTCCATTCATTCTTCCATTCATTCATTCATCCTTTTCTCCTTGTCCCTCCTTCATTCATTCATAGCCCCCTGCCCCGCCCGCCTCAGCATTTCATTCATTCATTCCTTCATTCATTCATTTCCCCGGTGCTAGGCTAGCGCACGCCCCTCCAACCGAGGCCCGCAGCGCGCAGGCGCGGGCCGGGAGAGGCACGCATCCTCCAATCGTTGGGCGTCCTCCCGCCTCTAGGCGCCCGCCCGCTTCCCCATGAATGAACATTGACGTCAATGGGGCGGGGCTATTCCCACGTGACCCCGCGCGCTCCTCTTTATAAGGCGGTGGCGGCGCGGGCGCTGTCCAGCGTGCTGAAGCTTGAGCGAGCGAGTCTCCCGGAGCCGCGCGGACCCAGCTGAGCCCAGCGCACTGGACGCCAGACCTCGACCATCGCTCGTATCCTAGCCACCGCTCGGAGCCGAGGCGGACGCATCCCGATCTTCCCCTGTCCCCACCCCGCCCCGACCCTCTTCTCCACCTCCCGCGTCGTGGCACCAGCTGGTAAATACTCTGCTGTCCGTCCCTCAAACCCTCGGCAGTCGTGGGCGTGAAGGGAGGGTTCTCTCTCCCCACAGATGGGAGTGTTGAAAACACAGCGGGGAGCCCCCGGGAAGGGTCCCTGTAAATGGGGGAGTCGCCGCTTTTCTCTTGCTGCTGAAGTCGCCCACGCACCATCCGGGGAGTCCTGCGGGGAGGGAGCAGATTTTTTTTTTCCCCTGCATCCTTGCTGCTTAGTATGTGGGCGCTGGCAGTGAGATGGCTCAGGGAAGGGGGCGAGGAGGCACTGGGGGAGCAAGGGTTGCAGGCGTTTCCCCATTTACACGATTCCAGAGATCGGCACAACATCGTCCTCCTTTGCTCCTAAACGTCCCTTTTCTGGGTAAGGTCAGGGAGACAAGGGAAGCCCCGGATTTCCTGATTAAATATGGGGGAAGGGGATATAAAATCAGAGAGCGGAAAAATTCTTACAGAAACCCTCTCTTTCTTTGGTCCCTTCTATTTTTTTTTTCCCCCCACAGTCTCCGGCAGTCCTTCGGTCATGAAATCGCTCAGGTTGCCGGCTACTGTCCTCTTCTGCCTGCTTCTACTGATCAAGGGGTTGGGAGCAGCGCCCCCCGGGCACCCTGAGGCTCAGCCACCTCCTCCCAGCTCTGAGCATAAAGAGCCGGTAGCTGGGGACGCAGTGCTCGGGTCGAAGGATGTTAGCGCCCTAGAGGTCCGAGCCGCTCGAAATTCAGAGCCGCAGGACGAGGGAGAGCTTTTCCAGGGCGTGGATCCCCGGGCGC
>NW_011492100.1:109037-142777 GCF_000754665.1 Bison bison bison | reverse complement strand
GTGGGAAGCCCGAGATCCTCAAACTCACTCGCGGGGATCTCGGGGCCAGCATGGGCGGACGGGTAGTTTGTGCGAGTCCCTGCCCCCCACCCCCCCGACTCCCCATGCGGGACCCAGTCCCCACCTAGTCCCTCTCTCGGGATGTCCCGATCTGAAACCGGAAAAAGCATTTCCAGTTAACTATGTGAAATGTCTTGTCTCCCGCCCTTTGGGCCTCCCAAGAGCCACTCTGCCCTCTCTGGATCGCTGTGAATTTACCCCTTCTTTCCCTACTCTGTTGTAAATACCCCTCACGGAGGAAATAGTTTTGCTAAGAAATAAAAGTGACTATTTTATTAGGACTTTGTTCTCGGTTATTCACCCGTCCCCTTGGGCCTGTGTGGTCCTTCCCAAGGGGCGGTGAGGGAAGCGCCAGCCACCTCCTGCTCAAAAGCGAGGGTTGAGTGATAGAACCTCTTTCAACCATACTTGAGGGGCGGCGGTAGAATGGGTTCACATCCTTTAGAAAGCGCTAAGTTCCACTACCAGCTTGACCATTAGTCAGAAGACCCCAGGCCCTGGGCAGAGAGATGCAGAGTGAATAAGGAACTGCAGCTCTGAGCCACCTAGTTAAGCTCTTTGAACCATCTCAGGGCCACTTAGGCAGTATGGGTGGCTCCCCACCACCCCTGCTCCACCTTACCCACCTACCTTCCTTAACTGCTCCCTAAATTCCCTGGTCCTACCTTCTTCATATGATCAACACCTCCTATGGGGAGGTGTTGGCAGCTAAAGAAACATCCTGGTTTTAGCTGCTTGTCAAACCTTTTCTAAGCATATACATGCATGCTCAGTCGTGTCCAATTCTTTTGCAAACCTGTGGACTGTAGCCTGCCAGGATCCTCTGTCCATGGGATTTCCCAGGCAAGAATACTGGAGTGGGTAGCCATTCCCTTCTCCAGGGGATCTTCGTGACTCAGGGATTGAACCTGAGTCGCCTGCACTGGCAGGCGGATTCTTCACCACTGAGCCAACAGGGAAGCCCTGCATAGGACATACTTATCCTAAAAAATCATTATTCATTATTATAAGAAATTGAACTGGGTGTCTCTTTTTTTTTTTTTTTTTGCCCTAAATCTGGCAATCCTAGTTCCAGGGAAGAGTGGAATGGAATGGGCAGGGTTCTGTTTCTGTCCTCACTGATTCCAGCAGCCCTGCCTTCCTTCACAGAGCCTAAGCAAGCCAAAGTCCAGAAATGCTTTTCCTTTTATTTCAGAGAGAAGGAAAAAGAATCAGACACTTCCCCCACCCCACCCCCTTAGCTCCTGCCTCACCCAGAATTTAAGAAGAGTGAAGGAGGGACAGGGCCCAGTCTTCTGTAAAGCCTGCCCTCCCCCCAGCCCTCCCTTCCCTCAAAGTAGCAAGGTTAGAAAAAAATTAACTATGCTGTTCCTCCCCTGGCACTGGACAGAGGCCCCACTGCAGCCAAGAAGGAAGGGGAGGGGCAGATGAGGGAAAAGGACTTCCCTCTGGAGACACAGAAGTCCCCCTCCCAGGCAGAGAGGCCGCCCCCAGCTGGCTGCGGGGAGGGCTGGAGGTAGGTTATGGGGCAGGGAGAAGAGAAGAGCCCTGAAAACCTTTTCCCTTTAACCTGACATATTTATATATTTACAGTTATAAGGGTGGGTGGGGGAAGTTTGGGGTGACACTGGTTCTTCAAAGGCAGGGAATGAAAGCCAAATAGCACCCCCGACTTGGTCACATTTTCCTGCCTCCTAGCTCCTTAAAACCTTCAGTGAGAAAGGGGAAACAGGAGGTAGGGGGTGGAAGGAGGGAATGCTTGAGGGTCCTGAGCCCACAGCTCACTGCAGAAAAAGGTGAGGCAGCAGAGCAGGCGCAGCTGGGTCCCACCAAGAGGAAAAGGGCCACCGATGCCCCACCTCTCCACCAGATCCCCACATCTCCACTCGGCCCCAGGGCGAGGGCTATGCCAGACCCATCTCCTCCAGCACACTGCGTGGCGACTCATCCTCCTAAGGCAGAGACAGACAGAGGGTGATGGGGAGACACCAGGAGAGACGGGGTAAGGGTAAGGGGGGCGGGGAGGGCAGCAATCACAGGGGCAGACCAGGGTTGGGGGGGGGGGCGGACACAGAGACACGGGGGAGAGGGGAGAGAGAAGCCCAAGTAAGCCCAAGGCTGGAATGGCTGGGGACCCTTTAGGGGAGCTCCCCAGCCTCCTGAGACCACCCTGTAGAGCCAACTGAGGCAACCAGATCGAGTCCACCACCACCCAGAGAACCCAAAGCCAGGAGCTTGGTGAGCAGGGGGCTCGACCTTACTAGCTGAAGGGAAGGGTGTAAAATGGGGGCTTTGGAGCTGTGAAACCTGCTTTCCCAGGGCTGGAGGTGGCAGATGGTTGGGTGGGACCTTTTTTTTTTTTCTCCAGAGTCGGGGGAGGCATTAAGAAGTTGGCAAAGGGTCCCTGAGGAAAGTGGACCAGACTGCAGAGAGATGAGTCATAAGGGTCTGAGCAGAGCACTAGTAACAGGGTGGGTGTGCGAGTGCCAGGGCACGTGTGTGTGTGTGCGTGTGTGTGTGTGTGTGTGAGATGGGGGAGCTAGACCAGTGAGGTAGCAAGTTGGATTTTACCCTTGCTCCTGCTGCACGGATGAGCCCCCCTCCCCTCTCCCCCTCCTCAGAGCCAGCTCAGGCCGCTTGCTCATCACTGCAGGTTCCGGTGACTCATCTCCTTGCACCAAGGCTCAGCAGTGGCACAGCAGAGAGGGGGCAGGCAGTAACGGGGTGAGGGCGGGGGTGTTGGACAGAAGAGAGAATCAACAACCAGGTGCCCTCGACGCCAACCCCCAAATCCCCAGGGCAAAATTCTGCTTCTCAGCAGCAGAGGCTTTGAGTATGTGTGTGTGTTTTAAAAAAAGGGAAGACACCAGGGAAGAAAAAGAATGACCTATTGAGTGCCCCTTCTCCAATTCTCCGGGCAACACTAAACGCCAAGAGAAGCGTGGGACAAAGGCAATCTGGCAGGGATGAGACACTCTGGGTCTCAGGAGAAGGAGGGGGAAGACTTGGTCCAGGCGGGCTGTCTGCCATCCCCACTGCCTCCTACCCTGAGCAGTCAGGGCTTGAGGGCCAGCTGGCCAACCTGGCAGCGTGGGGGCCAGACACCACAGGGAGGGGGGCCGTTTCGGTATCGGCGGGAAGAGGGCAGCTGGGGTCCACAGGTGAGGGCTCCAGGGTAGGGAGGGTGCCCTCGGCCACGGTCCTCTTCCTCCTCCTCACTGTCCCGGACCCGTACCTCCTGCAGTAGGTCCGCCTGCTCGATGGCCTTCAGCACACTCTTCTTGGAGGTGTCCTGGACATCTCCCCCCATCAGAAACTCATCCAAGATGAAGTAGGCCTTCTCAAAATTGAAGATGATGTCCAGCTCGCAAACCTGGGGGGTGGGAGAGGAGGCAGACGTGAGGGTCAAGGTGCATTCTCCCCTTCACCTGCGCCCCAGCCTCCCCAGCTCTTTCCCCACCTTGGCTCCGTGGCCTTCATGACCACTCTCCACCTTGGGTTCTTGCCCCAGCTCTATGTCCTCCCGACCCCTAGGCTTTCGTCCTGGGTTCGGCTTTTCCTTCTCCTTCTCTTGCCTCTTCCTCTGATCATGAGATATTAGTTGCTCAAGTTGATCATGAGATATTAGTTGCCCTTGACCCTGACTCCTGTTGCCTTCTCCCCTAAATCTATGACACAAATCCTACCAGAGGCTGGGTCAGCTTCTCTGCCCATCCCCACCCCACTCCCCGCACCCCCAGGCGCTGTGACAGGGCAGGGAAGGAGACTCTGGATCACAGAGTAAATGACTTCAATTCTAGGCCACACTCTGACACTAACCAGCTAACTCTTGTTTTAGTCGCTAACTCGTGTCTGACTCTTCTGTGACCCCATATCCTGTAGCCCACCAGGCTCTTCTGTCCATGTGATTTCCCGAGCAAGAATACTGGAGTGGGTTGCCATTTCCTTCTCCGGGGAATCTTTCCAACCCAGGGATTGAACCCACGCCTCTTGCATTGGCAGGTGGATTCCTTATCACCGAGCCAGGAAAGCCTAGAAGGAAACCAGCTAACTGTACATGCCATTTAACTTCTCTTGAGTCCATTTTCTCTTCCAAAAATGGAGACACCAACACCTACTCATGGAATGAGGAACAAACAGGAGAACCTGAAAGCTCTTTGTAAACTGTTAAGTGAAACACAAATTACGGAGTTATTACTATTCCCCATCTAAGATATGAGCTCACTGCCGGTGCCCAGGCTGTAGCCCAGATCAGTTCATTCAGAATCTCTGGGGGTGATTCCCAGGCATCGCTATTGTTTAAAAAAAAACTCTCCAGAAGTCTCCAAAGCAAAGTCAAGGTCAGGAACCACTGATACTATCTGAACATGGCCTCTGTCCTTGTGTGGGAAGTTTGAGCTGAGCTCTAGATGGAATGATTAAGCGGCAGATTCTGGTTCCTACCCTTCTCCCGCGGAGGGCTGATTAAGACGCATGGCTAATAGGCTTAAGGCTTAAAGAGGGAGATTAATTACTGTTCTCACTGTTCCAACTTCCCCTTTCCTGAATCAGGACAGAGACTGGAAGGGTCCCAGAGTCTGGAAGAAAAAGGGGATTGCCGGGCGCGGAAACTGGGGTGGGTGGAGAGACTTACGCTGCCAAAGTATTTGTCCAGGAGCTCCACGTATCGGTGGATCAGCTCCAGCGTGATGAGCTCATTGTCTTGGCCCTCGATGGCACAGCAGAAGTAGAGGCTGGCGTATCTGAGGACGGGAACACAAGAGAGATGGATGGCTGGGAGTGCTGCTGGGGCTGCTTTGGGACCCAGGCATTCTGTGCCCGAACCTCCCATTTCCCCCATTCCTGATCTGTGTCCTTATTGGACACAGGTGGGGTGGCTCCCGGGTAAGCAAATAGAAACTCACTGTCTCTTAGTGCCTCTCATAAACACAGGCAAAGACACAAGCTCTTTCCCTCTGACCCATTCAGTTTGACTCAGCAAAAACCTGAGCCAACAAATTCACCTGCTCAGAGAAGGAACCACAAAGGGTTTGTGTGTCTGTGGGTGTGTGTATTGGGAAAGTGGCCCAGGGTCTACGAGTGTTCAGTGAGGCTGCAAGAGATGTGTGCAATCAGTAAGATCGGGCCTTTGGGGCAGAGGTAGGTGTGTGAAGTAGGCACCAGGCTTGAGCAAAACCAAGAGGGAACAAGACTCTCTTCAAGGTGAATTTGGAAAGTAAAGGCTGGCTGGAGTTCATCACTGCCTTCCAGAAGTCCTTAGCTCTCGGCTCTCCCAGACCTACTTGGATAGTGTTAGTGACTCTCTGGACTGTAGCTTGCCAGGCTCCTCTTTCCATGGGATTCTCCAGGCAAGAATACTGGAGCGGATAAGTATTCCCTTCTCCCAGGGATCTTCCCAACCTAGGGATAGAACCCAGGTCTCCTGCACTGCAGGCAGATTCTTTACTGTCTGAGCCACCAGGGAACCTCTGCCAGACTAAGGGACTGCCTATTTCCCAGCCAGGTGAACCCATCCCAGACCCCAGTCAGGCAGGATCCAGGCAGGTCTGAAAGTAGGTGAGGAGTCACCTCTTATAGACAACTTTGAGGTCCCTCCACTCCAGGAAGCTGCACATCTTGGGCTTGCGAGCCAGAACCACCTGCATAAGCTCCCGAACCATCTTCTTCCGCTCCTTGTCTGAGGTGGCCAGGTACCATTTTTGCAGCCGCAGCTTCCCCTGCCGGCTGAACAGCAGCATGAATCGCATCTGGGGGTGGGGGATAGGGAGAGGAAGGAGGAGTCAGAGCCAAGGTTTAGAGCTTTGATCCTCTGAGCTTGTTTCCTCCAAAACCACACAGTCCCAAACTCCTCCCATTCAACTCTTTTCTCCTCACAGACCCTGCTGCTGCTACTGCTAAGTCACTTCAGTCGTGTCCGACTCTGTGTGACCCCATAGACAGCAGCCCACCAGGCTCCCCCGTCCCTGGGATTCTCCAGGCAAGAACACTGGAGTCGGTTCCTTCTCCAATGCATGAAAGTGAAAAGTGAAAGTGAAGTCACTCAGTCATGTCGGCTCTTAGCGACCCCATGGACTGCAGCCTACCAGGTTCTCCGTCCATGGGATTTTCCAGGCAAGAGTACTGGAGTGGGATGCATTGCCTTCTCCCTCACAGATCCTACTTTCTTCAAAACATCAGCCCTTCTGGTCAACTGGGTATTTCCATCAGCAAGTGCCTTCCTTGGAGGGAGCATCAGCGCTTCTGAGTCTGTCGTGTGGATTCGAATCCTGGCTCTACTAGTTGAGAAATTTGCCCTGGGCATTACTTCATTTCTCTGGGCTTCAGTTCCCCCGTGTGTCAGATGGAAATAATAAAAGTACCTACCTTACAGAGCTGTTAGGTGGAACTGACATAGGAAATAGCGCCTGGCATGAAGTAAGCGCTATAACACCTTGGAACACATTATTATTATTCCCTGACTTACTGTTTCCTAAACCTGGTTTCCAAAGGTGGGTAAAATGCTAGCACAGTGATGAGCAGCCCCTTAGTTGATGGCAAAGAGATGTTTGCTTTCTTTCCTGCTCTTTCTACCCACCACCATCCTAAAATCAGGTATTTTCTTTCCAAGAAGCTACTTCAGCCCTCTGCCCCATCCTAGCCATACACCCTAGCCAATGTCCCCAACACACTGCCCTCCATTCCTATGCCCAGGGGTATCCTTTATGTTAGCACATGATACCAAGTGAAGTCGTTCAGTCGTGTCCGATTCTTTGCGACCCCATGGACACCAGGCTCCTCAGTCCATAGGATTTTCTAGGCAAGAGTACTGGAGTGGGTTGCCATTTCCTTCTCCAGGGAATCTTCCCGACCCAGGGATCGAACCCAAGTTTCCCGCATTGTAGACAGATGCTTTGCCGTCTGAGCTACCAGGGAAGTCCATAACATGATACCAGGACCCCCTAGATTCCACCACCCTCCACTCTACTCAGCCATCCAGGCATACAGCCAGAGGTATTCCTTTTTTCTTCCTTTTAGGGTGCCTCCCTAACATGCCCACACCTCCCCAGATATCAGGTGATCAATTTCCGTTTCAGTTCTTCAGTTTGGACACAGCCATTCTGGGTGGCTCGCCTAGGCAATGTTCCTGGAACAAGCACAAGGAGTTGGAGCGGGGAGAAGTGCAGAGCTCTCACTACCCCGTGCACGCCCAGTTTCCCATTTCCAGGGGGCGGGGGCTTCAGGCCACATCCTGGAGTGATCTCCCTTCCCCTGTAGCTCTTCTCTCCGTGTATGCCACCGGGGCTGGAGTCCTGGGTGTGAGGAACACTACTAGTCTAGACGGCTACAGATCAGAATTCAAAAGAACTGTATTTTTTGCTAGCGGGGAAGGGGAAGCGCTGCTAGCGTGGCCGGAGGGCAAAAGAGTGGTGCAAGGGAGGCTAGGATGGGAGGGTGGGCCAGGGAGCAGGAAGAAGGAAGGCCTGCGTTCCGGAAAGAGGATGGGGCAGGGGGGCGGAGAGCCAAGAGCACCTGAGCCGGGAAGCCAAAGCCTGGGTCCCAGAGAGCAAAACTCGAGCCCACCTGGCTTCCCCCACCTCATCCCCGCCTCCAGGTGGGCAGGACGACAAACCGAGGCAGGACGTCCACTCCTCGCACCCTGAACGATCCCCTCCCACGCACCGCCCTCCCCGCCGGCCGCCGCTCCACTCTGGGCTGCACGTGGACGGAGGGTCTCGGAGACTGGTCTCGGAGACCCCCGCCGCCTCCGTCCTCCAGCAGGCCCCAGAGCCCCCGTTCCTCGCGCGAGTTCTCTGCGGCAGTGATTCGGACCCCTGAGATCGCGACCCGCGCGCTCCCCCTGGCTCCGGACGGTCCCACCGCCCCCTAGTCACCTCCCTCTGGCCCTACAAATGCGCCCACTCCCCGCCGCTTCTCCCGAAAGCCATTTCCAGCTGCTCTTCCTTCCGAGGCCGGCTCGCCCACACGCCCAGTAAGTGACGGCCTCTGAGAACTGGAGGAAGGAATAGAGCGGCTCTCACAGAGGGCAGCCCCCAAGGACCCCTGCAGGTGCAGCCCACGCCCCTCGGTCCCCCCTCCCCTCCCTCTTCACACAGCCTACCATCCTGCAGCCTCCGGCCCTGCGCGTCCCTCTTCGGCCACCGTAGGCGCCAACTCCACTCCCTGTCTTACCCTTTCGCCTCCTTCCCTCCCTCTCGCTTGAAGCCCCGCCCCGTCCGCCCGGGCGCCGGGGACCTATGCGCTGCGTACTGCGCAGGCGCCGACGCTGCGCGGCGCGCGGGCGGGGCCGGAGGCGGAGAAGCGGTGGCCATGGCAACCAGGTCTTTGACTTCAGCTTTGAGTAGCCCTGTCGTCATGGTAACAAGGCTGTCTTGTGGGCTGGTTGGAAGATGGAGGAGGAGGACAATGAGGTCCTCGCGCTTTAGAACCTAGGGGGGAAAAGGCGGGAAAAGGGGTGAGAGGTGGATAAGATGACCCCTGGAGTTTGTGAGGAAGTAGGGTGATTTAATGGAAGGGGTGTGGGCGATTGAGAGGGAGCAGGGTGGAAACTATCTGTAGAGAAGGAGGAAAGACGAGGAAGGCAAAGACAAAGGGTGGTGGTGGGGCAGGCATGAGAAAAGTATGGAGCTCAAAACAGATACCTACTGAGAACCTGCTGGATGCAACAACACTCAAAGTAAGAGAAAGGTGTAGGTAATGAGGCAGACAAGAAATAAAAAGAGAAGAGGAGAAGCTGATAGAAAAGTGATGTAAGGAAGAGGAGAAACATGATTAAGAGGAAAGAAAGAGGAAGAAATAAAGAAAATCTTGAAAAGTTAGCATGGGTCAAAGCTAAAAAGGGACAGTGTAACCCAGACACGAGTGTAAAGATGAGACGGAGGTAAATTGCAATACATGTTTTTTGAGAGGATTTGCAAGTGTGAATGTGTGCTAAAGGACTAGCTAAAGGACTTTGCATATAAATGGATAAGAGGAAATCTTAAAGTTTGTCATGCCAAAAGCTTAATGGTATATTTCTAGACAATTGTTGGTAACTAATGATGCTATTATTTTTGAGTAGCACTTGAAGAAATTGTTGGTAAGGCCCTACCTGTCTTCCCTTTGTGTTCTTTTCTTCTTACTCTTTTTTATGGAGGTCATATGCTTTAGTTGCAAGAGGGTGGGCTTAATTCACCTGCAATGCAATCTGGTCTCTGACCCTTACCTGATGTACAGTCTCAGGTGGATCATTTAAACCTCCATTTCCTCATTTAAAAAATGAAGATAGCAATACCAACCTTGCAGGTCTGATTTGAGGCTGGATAGAAGGTATCTGAGGGAGAAGGCAATGGCACCCCACTCCAGTACTCTTGCCTGGCAAATCCCATGTATGGAGGAGCCTGGTAGGCTGCAGTCCATGGGGTCACTAAGACGGGCACAAGTGAGCGACTTCACTTTCACTTTTTCACTTTCATGCATTGGAGAAGGAAATGGCAACCCACTCCAGTGTTCTTGCCTGGAGAATCCCAGGGGCAGGAGAGCCTGGTGGGCTGATGTCTATGGGGTCACACAGAGTCAGACACGACTGAAGTGACTTAGCAGCAGCAATAGCAGAAAGTATCTGAAACATTGTCAACAGTTGATATTGCAATATCAGTAGTAATTACTACTATTTGCTTTTCCCAACTTCTTTCTTCTAGTACTTTTTCTTCATCCTTTTTTTTTCATGTCCTTTTCTCCTCTGCCTATGTCATAGGCTTGCCAATGGCAGAGATGTTGGCTGAACTATCTTGGTGTTATTTTTTTAGGTCAGAAATAATATCAATAAGGTAAGTTGTTAGAGTTAGAAAGGGTACTTTGTTACAGAGTGAAAAGAAGGAATCAGAGTGTGTAAGAAGGACAGAAGGCAAAATAATAAAATGTGCTCATGGGGGAGAGGAGAAGGTTGTTTATAAAGAAGTAATGAGAAGTGAGGCAAAGAAGAGATCTAGGCAACAACCCGAAGAAGTGCGGAAGATCCAGAGATGTAAGCGCCCACACTCCTTGAAAAGATGGCATTTTCTAGAATTCCTTATCTCAATATGCTGTGCCTAGCTGCAGAGAAGATAAGATTCATGATAGAATTGTTAGAAATATGGGTTTTGCTCATGTAGAATCATAGACCTAAGTGGTTTAAACTAGCTAGAAGATGGTGGACTACATTTCTTCATTGTTAGTGAATGATATACATAGATAATCTATGAGTTAGTGGCTCCAATAAACTTGTATCTGCAAGTAAGTTTGGATTTGATGCAGTGGGAAGTTGGGAGTCATTATGATTGTCCAAGCTGGTGAATAACTTGGTGGAAAACATTTTCAGAAGGTTAATCTTATAGTAATATGCGGACAATTTGAAAGAACAAATGAAAGGCTGCAAGATCATCTGGGACAGGGGTCCCCAACCTCGAGGATCTAATGCCTGATGACTTAAGGTGGAGCTGATGTAATAATAATTGAAATAAAGTGCACAGTAATTATAATGTGCATGAATCATCCCAAAATCACCCCTAGCCATCTGTGGAAAAATTATCTTCCATGAAACCAGCTCCTGGTGCCCAAAAGGTTGGGGACCACCAGTCTAGGAGGCAGTTTTGGGAATCTAGACACAAAGATGAAATTAAAAGTGAAAGTGAAAGTCACTTAGTCATGTCTGACTCTTTGGGACCCCATGGCCTATATAGTCCATGGAATTCTCCAGGCCAGAATACTTTCCCTTCTCCAGGGGATCTTCCCATCCCAGGGTTTGAGCCCAGGTCTCCCGCATTGCAGGTGGATTCTTTACCAGCTGAGCCACAAGAGAAGCCCAAGAATACTGGAGTGGGTAGCCTATCCCTTCTCCAGCGGATCTTCCCAACCCAGGGATTGAGAACCAGGGTCTCTTTTACCAACTGAGCTATGAGGGAAGCCCATGGAGTTGGACAAATTTGAGAGATACCTGTAATGGGCCAATCAATTGAAGTTGTGAACTCATCTAAGTAGAGGAGGAAGAAGAATCAAAGATGAGTCTGAAGGATTAGTGGTGCCATTTGTATAAATGGAAAAATAGAAGAGGTGAGATTCTTCTTCATAGGTACGATTGGTGTTTGTATTGTTATCTGGCAATGCCCATGCTGACACCTCCCTGAGCCTTCCCTCATCTGGTTGTAGAAGCAGTTCCTGCAGTGGGTAGAAGGGGGGCCCAGATGGCCCCTGAAGCCTTTCATTTCTGAGTCTGTGATCTGTCTTTCTCCCTCTCATGATGATGCTCCCTGCAACCATTTTTGGCTCATTCTGTAAGTAATCATTGTTCTCTGATGATGTCATTTGGAGTCATCTCGGGTTTTTTTTAACTTCTTCTTTTTTTAACTAAGCAATTAGGACCTTATCGTGTGCTGTTCCTAAGAGTCCTGAATACTTTGTGTGGTAGATGTTTGCCATTCTTTTTCACTTCACTGGCTCTAAACCCCTTTCCTAGGGTTTGGGAATCCTCACATGATGATACCAGGGGGAAGTAGCACAACCTCGAAGTGTAGCATTCGAATCTGCTTTTTGTGCCCACGGCATGGGCCTGTCTGCTGGACTCGGCTAGTCCATCCACCAACCTGGACTTTGATCCAGGAGGGAATGAGGTGGGGATGGGGTAATGAGGACAGGTAAGGGTCCTGAATATTTTGAATTCTGAATTCAAAGTATTGAATTTGAATTCTGAAGGGTCTTGAATACCTCTGAATTCTGGCAGAGGGTCAGAAGACAAAGCCTAGGGCGCAGGTGGAGTGGCACCAATGGCAGCGTCCTGTGCTAGCAAGGGCTACCCTGTAGGCATCCCATGATCTGTGATGTGGGCCACTGTCTCTAGCATGAGACCTTCTGCTGGTTCTCTGGCCCTCCTGACAGTTCCTTGAGCTCCCCAGTTTCCTTTTGTGTTTCATTTAGCCAGGGTTGGTTTCAGTCCCCAGTAACTCAGGACTCTGACTGGTAAACTTGGTAATCAGGTTGTACCGTCCGTTGGCCACACATGCGAGTTGGCCCCACCTGTTCAGCTGGTTTGGAAGCGCCTCGTGGGATGGTGTCTTACTCATCTTTTATTTCCTTACAGCACCTCTCACGGTGCTTGGTGATTGACTTCAGTTATGACTGGTGTGCATGGTTACCTCATCTAGATTTTTTTAAATTTTAGCTTATTCATTTATTTTTGTCTGTGCTGGAGCTTTCTCTAGTTGTGGTGCACATTGCAGTGGCTTCTCTTGTTATGGCTTCAGTAGTTGTGGCTCAGAGACTCTAGAGCTCGTGCTCAGTAATTTTGGTGCTCGGGCTGTTGTCTCGAAGCCCATGGGATCTTCCCAGATCAGGGATCTAACCTGCACTGGCAGCTGGTGGCCTCTTAACTACCGGACCACTAGGGAAGTCCTAGATATTGAAATCTTACTTCTCACCCTAAATATGCTAAATTCTAATTTCTAAATAGTAGTACCTATGCAATATCTATTATTCCTGCTGGAGGACAAGCTGTCTTCATTTTGTTTTTCTTGTGAAAATAGCTGATTTGACTGCACCAGGTCTTTGTTATGGCAGGCAGTATTTTTATTTGGGCCAGGTGAGATCTAGTTCCTTAACCTGAGGCGGAACCTCGGTTCCGCTCCGTGCGTTAGGAGTATGGAGTCTTAGCCGCTGGACCACCAGGGCTTCATTATCTGTTTCTCCTGTGCTGAGCACAGGGCCTGGCACACAGCAGGTGCCGCCATTGGCTGAATAAACGTACTGGATTCCCCGACTGGAAAGTTCCACTGTCATCTCAAACTTCCTTTGCCAAAAATGAGGACCTTCCTTCTCCCTTCCCCTGAAACCATCCCATATCTTGGTTTCCCAGCTACCTTTTTCTCAGTTTGCAGGCTCTAAGCCTTGGACATGAAGGGTAACAAAAAGCATGGCTGTTCAAGGGACAAAGATCAGACTGCTTGGTTAGACTAAGAGAATGTGTATGAAAAAGGGGGATCCACTGGCTAGGTTATCAGAGGAGGGAGGCAGCAGTCTGGAAACCACCCTGGTGACTTGGGACTTCATTCTCCGGTGACTTGAACCTGCCTTGCTACTATTTATTTTTCTTTGTGATTTTGTTCGCATTGTTTTCTGGAATGCCCTGCCATGGCCTCCCGACAGACCCAAATCCCTCTTATCCATCCTGTAAGTCTGAACCAAGCAGCCAGTCCTGATGACCCTTGGCACTCCAGTCTGGACCCCAGTGACTATTTCTACAATGTTCCTTTCAACCATTTTTGCAGTGACTTCCCAGGTGGCACAGTTGAAAGAAGCTACCTGCCAATGCAGGAGATGCAGGAGACTCAGCTTCCATCTCTGGATTGGGAAGATCCCCCAGAGTAGGAAATGGCAACTCGCTCCAGTATTCTTGCCTGAAAAATTCCACGGACAGAGGAGCCTGGTGGGTTACAGTCCATGGGGTTGCAAACAATCAGACATGACGAGTGACTGAGCACACAGTCCACCCACAGCATTTCAGCTTTTTGGTGTCTATTCTCTGTAGAAGCAGGCAGACCTTATTTTATTATGCTTTGTTTTATTGTGCTTCACAGATACTGAGTTTTTTTTTTTTAACGAGTTGAAGGTTTTTAGCAACCCCAAATTGAACAAGCCTATTAACACTATTTTTCCAACAATATTTGCTCACTCCGCATCTCTGTGTCACATTTTCCTAATTCTTGCAAAATTTAAAACTCTGAAATTGCTATGATCTTTGTTATGGTGACCTGCGATCAGTGACCTGTGACATTACTGTTGTAACTATAGATGCAGTGGGAAAAGCAAGAGAACTAGAAGTGGAGCCTGAAGATGTGACTGAATTGCTGTAATCTCGAGATAAAACTAATGGATGAAGAGTCTTTTATTCCAGGTGAGCAAAGAAAATAGTTTCTTGAGATAGAATTTACTCCTGGTGCTGTTGCTGTGAAGAAGGCTGAAGCGACAAGAAAGTAGTGAGAGCATTACATAAACTTAGTTGATAAAGTTATGGCAAGGTTAGGGGGCATTGCCTCTCATTTTGAAAGAAGTTCTGCTATAAGTAAAGTGCTATCAAACGGCACTGCATGCTATGGAGAAATCGTGAAGGGAAGAGAGAGTCAATGCAGTTGATCATTGTTGTCCTATTTTAAGAAATTGTCATAGCCGTCACAGCCTTTAGCAACCACCACCCTGACTAGTTAGCACCCATGAACATCAAGGCAAGACCTTCCACCAGCAAAGAGATTAAAATTATGATGGTTAGTATTTCTTAGCAATAAAGTCCATACATGTGTCTTATTTATTTTGAGGTAGAATTGGTGTGCAACATTATATTAGTTTCAAGTGTACGACCTAATAATTTGATATTGGCACTCACTGCAGAGGACCCCACAATAAGTCTAGTTAATGCCCCACCACCATAAAATTGACCCCCTTAAATCTTGTTCCCCTCCGAATTCCTTCCCCTCTCATAAACAGATAATCTATTCTGTATCTGTGAGTGCTGTCTTGTTTTCTTTCCTTTCATTTATTCTTGGTTTTGTTTTTTAGATCCCACAAACAAGGAAACCATACAGTGTTAGCCTTTCTCTGACTTACTTTACGTAGCAGAATACCCTCAACTTCCTGCCATCTGTGTTGTCACAGACAGCAAGATGTCCTTTATTATGTAAAGTCCATGCATTTTTTTAGACATAATGTTATTGCACACCTAATAGGCTTCAGCACAGTATAAATATAACTTTTACATGCACTGGAAAACCAGAAAAATCTGTGTGACTCACTTTATTTCGAGATTCTGGAACCAAAGGTGTGTCTCTCCAAGGTATGCCTGTACTTGATAATAAGAAACATCACTTTACGCTCAGTTTTAAAAGTGCTTTACACACCAAAAAAGTGCTTCATAGCCCCCAGTATACAGACACGTTTAAAGAAAAACGTGTTAAATTTATTGGAGTTCAAACTTGGCAAGATGATGGTGGAAGCCACAGTTGCTTTGCTTCGGAAACTTTCCACTGGAGTCAAAGCGCCCTCTGGTGGCCAGGGGACAAAAGGCTGCATTCAGGACGCTGGTGTTCAAGCTGGAAAGGCACAGGTGTGCAGGCGGGATGTCCTAGTGATGGACACATGAGGGCAGCACCCTTGACCCTGGCTGCGTTTGAGCCCTCCTGTATGTTCAGGGTGACCTGGGCTCACCAATGTCACAGAGAGGGCGGTACAGTGTAATGCCTGGTAGCCTGGGGCGAGTGATTCAACTTCTGTGTCTCTACAGAAGTGCCTGCTACGGTTAGCACAAGGAAACTCATTTGAGGAACCGCCTTTAAAAAATGATTTGGAAAACAGATGGTGTCTCCTTGACGAGTTTCGCTCTGATAGAGTCATTTTACTATTGAGGGATTTATAGAATCCATAGCCATTGCCTATACGAGGGCAGACAAAATTTCCACTGGGTGAGATGAACAGGAAATCGGCATTTTTACGATGGAGGCAGGGCAGGTCTTGTGGGGTTTTCATCCCTAGAAATAAAAAAAGGGTGGATTGGAAGAGCCACGGAGGGGGCCCAGGTGAAGCCAAGGAGGGCTGGCTTTGCACTCTGAGGCTGCATCCCGGTCTTTGTCCTCAAAATATCCAAGAAGAGCAAAAGGGGCTGTTAACTGGGGCACTTCCTGGAGCGAACTCCCTCGGTGGTGAAGAGGTCCTTTCTGAAGGACTCTTTTCTTCTGAGCCTTCTCAGCGTGTACGGACAGTGTTTGAACTACATCCTGCAGAATTAAGGCTACAATGTGTCCTGCTTTTGAAAGCAGCATCTTGTGCAGAAAAAGGAGGCTCTTGTGGTTTCTAAGCAGATCTGTTTCAGATGGGTAACTCCTCAACAACTAGCCCAGCACCTGATATCGGTCATCTTTTCAGGGTATAAAGAGGACAAAAGATAAATCTGGATGCTGGTGCCCTGAATTCTTGGACTTTTGCCTTCATGAGAGCAGCTACCCGCTGTGAGCCTAAAGCAGGATCTGTCTAGGAGGCAGGAAGTAGGAGGGATGCCTTGGCACCAGCTGAAGTTTTGGGCACAGGTCTCATTATAGAAGTATCTTGTTAACTAAATGACGCCACGTCTAGGCTTTGTGTCTGTGGTCTAAGCCAGCTCGGAAGAGGCCAAGTAACCTCTATGGCCTTTCCTCCCCACTAGTTCTGCAGTCATATCTTGGCCCTTCCAGGCTTGTCAATTGCACGGTGAGAATAGGAAAGGAAAGATGGAGAAGCCACTGAGGTTAAAAGAGAGCATCTCTCATCCAAAACAGAGTAGGGACTTCCCTGGTGGTCCAACTGGTTAAGAATCTGCCTTTCAATGCAGGGGGTACGTGTTCGATCCTTGGTCAGGGAACTAAGATCCTCTGTATCGTGGGGTTCCTGAGCCAGCCCACTCTAGAGCCCATGTGCCACAACTAAGACCTGTGCATACACGCTAAGTCGTTTCAGTCGTGTCCGACTCTTTGCGACCCCATGGGCTATAACCCGCCGGGCGCCTCTGTCCATGGGATTCTCCAGGCAAGAATAGCGGAGTGGGTTGTCATCCCCTCCTCCAGGGGAGTCTTCCTGACCCAGGGGTCAAAACCACGTCTCTTATGTCTCCCGCATTGGCAGATGGTTTCTTTTACCACTAGAGCCACCTGGGAAGTCCCAACTAAGACCCAATGGAGCCAAATAAATGACAAAATAAAAAGGGCTTCCCTGGTGGCCCAGTGGTTAAGAATCTGCTTTGCAGTACAGGGGACACCGGTTGGATCCCTGGTCCAGGAAGATCCCGCATGCCTTGCGGTGAGTATGCCCATGTGCCACAACTACTAAGTGAGGGCCTAGAGCCTGTGCTGTGCAAATAGAGAGTAGCGCCCACTCACCATGACTAGAGAAGGCCCAAGCTCAGCAACGAGGCCCCAGCATAGCCAGAAATAATAAACTTATTATTAACAAATTTTAATTAAAAAAAATAAAGCTGAGAGTAGGTTTGGGGAGCTGCTCACCCTTGGCCTCTTTCTTCTGGGTCTTGCCCTGATTCCCACTGGCTTTTTAAGGAGAAAAGAAGACTTCCCCCTCCAGGCTCAATTCCACTGTGGGGCCCCTCTTACTGCAACAGCCTCATGGGAGACAAGACAGCCTGAAATGTAAAGAGAGGAATCCACAAGGAGATGTGACAACCATATCTCCTCGGAACCTCCTGGTACATCATGTTGGAGGCACCCAAGGATGCCCCTGGACTGACCCTTGGGAGGGAAACAGGAATGGCATGGGTAATGAGAAAGCCTTAGTACATACTGAATGATTGAGGAGGGAGGCGATGAGTGAAGACTCTTTCTGGATTTACTCTCCAAAACATTATAATCAAAGTTTGCTCCAAGGCAGGCTAACATAATTTTAGGGAAAATTATAATGTGAAGCTTCTTTTAGTTCAAGATCTGAAGTCTATCTTTTTATTTTTTATTTTTTTAATTTGGCTGTGCCGAGTTTTGGTTGCGGCATGCAGGATCTTTTTAGTTTCAACAGGCAAATTTAGCTGTGGCACGTGGGATCTAGTTCCCCGACCAGGGATCGAACCCAGGCCCCTCGCATTGGGAGCTTAGAGTCTTAGCCACTGGACCACCAGGGAAGTTAGTCTGTCTTTATTCATGGCGGTGCACTTAGTTAGGAAAGTTGTGAAGGCGTTTTTAAGCTTCAGAAAAGGTAAGATTCATACCAGGCAAAATGGTCACTTTAAATTGTTTTGTATACCATTTGAAGATGTTTGTGTGACCAGAATCACATACTTGTGGGATTGGGAGGTTCTTAAGAGACACTTAATCCCATTGCTTGGAAGTTATCTTATGGATATGGGAGCACACATCCAGGGGGATGAAGGTACAAAGATGTCCATCTCTGCATTCTTGGTAACAGCAATGACATCTTTTTTAAGCCAGGAAACAAAATGTCAGTCAACAATCCACTTCTACCCTTTCAAACTGTTCAAATGTCTTAGTATGAGAAGGAATTCCTTATCATTAAAAAAAAACTCACCTCCTCTACCCTGACTGCTGAATGATGCCCACCAGCAGGTCATCTTGGCTGTCCTTGAACACTTCCAGTGATGGAAAGCTCACTACTGCTTAACTACCAGACAATATTTTGACCAACAGCCCTGGGACAAGAATGGGTTCCTATTAAGACATGATCCAAGTTTCCCGGGGGCTGGGCCTATCAGTCCCATCTTTAGGGCTCTGGAGCTGGAGAGCACCTGATTTGAGAGCTAGTTCTTGGTATTTTTTCCATTTAAAAATTCCTGTGGAATATATAAATGGAAAATAACTGGGGGAAGAAGGTCCCGTGGCAAGAGCCTTCAAGATACTGGAAGAAGACAATAAAGGACTGTTCAGGATAGCATTTTAAGGAGGATATTAACAATCTATGTAACAAAAGAGCCTCCGTTCAAAGAACCTGACATGTCGATGGGGGTGGGGAGGATAACATACACACCCCAAATTAAAGAGCGTACATGCAAGCACCATTACACACCAGGAAAAAGGAAGGTGAGTACTTGCCAAGTAGAGAGCGACGATGTTGACTGGATCCACTGGGAATCCAGGCTGGAGGAAATGGATTTGGTTTGTGTTTTGAGAAATGGAGAGTGGGGTAGGTACGGGGAGGATGAGAATATTTGGTGGGGAAAGAAATGAACAGAATGGGAAGTGACAGGGACAGTGAAAAGGGGTGTCTGGGTGGGTGGCAGGTGTCTGGGGAACCCTCTTTCCTTTTTTTTTTTGGCCATGCCAGGCGGCATGTGGGATCTTCCCCAGCCAGAGATGGAACCCACGCCCCCTGCAGTGGAAGCACAGAGTCTTAACCACTGGACCACCGAGGAAGTCCCTCTTTTCTTTTCAAGGATGAGGCCCAAAGGGAGAAGCCCATCCTACACAGTGTGTCCCCCCGGGGGTCTTCTTGCAGGGTCCGGTGGCCAGCCCTGCAGATTCACCCACGACAGGTCGGTGTACTTTGCCCCTTGCGGGTGTGTGTTTCATAAAGATCCCAGCTCATCAAGTCTGTAAACTGATAGGGTCTGGATTTTGTGCTGTGTGAAACAAGGAAAGTCACGGCCAAGGACTATTTTGGAATATTCTTTTTATTTATTTATTATTAATTTTTAAAAAACATTTTTTTTTACTTGCTTCTATATCAAAAGTGAAAAAGCAATTTCAAGAGCCATGGACCCCACACGTGGGGGTACTGAGTGTGGCTGTCACTGTCCAGTGCATCAAGAAAAAAGAAAAACAAAACAAAACATACACACAAAGAAGGGAGAGTTTTCGCTGAAGGGCACAGCGGGGTGATTAGGGTTCTATTAGGTTACATTCATTCGGCATCTCTGTGCAATTCTTCAGTAAATCGGTCCTCTCTCTCTACCCCCTCAGCTAGCTGGCTTTCAGAAAGATTATCTGCCGGAGGTAATTGAGCCCGAGCTCGCCGTCTCTCTCATTCTCTCTCTCTCTCTCTCTCTCACGCGTCCACCGCTCACACACAGCAGCCGGAAATGACACATTGAAATGAGTCACCAGTGCGGCTGTGAGTCAGCCTGTAATTGGGGAAAGTTCTGTCCTGCTAGGTCGTGGAGCCCCTCGCACTCCCGCTCCTAAATATACTGGAAAATTTTGAAACCACTCCGTCTCCCTTCACCCACCACATCCTTTCGGTCCCTAAAAGTGAGCCGAAGTTGGATGGTCCTGCCAGGGACGCGGCTCCATCGGGTGGAAAATCGAGGAAAGGAGAGGCGCGGGGGCGCTGGGCCTCCGCCAGGTGGCAGTGTGGGCCCCGGGAGGCTTGCCACCTGGTGGAGGGGAGGGACAGTCAAGAGGCCTCTCCTGAGATGCGGCGACACAGACCCCCCAAAGGGAACACAGTGAACAAGGCTAAATAATCTGTTTTCTCAGTAGACCTTTCTCTCTCCCAAGCACACAAGGACAAGGATGTGATAAATATTCAGGCACACCCCTGGCATCTCACCCTCCCCACCAGGAGATGGGAGCCAAAGAACCAGGCACACACCTTGTCTCTCCTTGCGTTTCTGCAACATAAAGTTTGTGGGAAGCAGAAACCTGCTTCTCTGAGTAAACAAGTCATCTACACTCTAAAATAATATATACACACTGTTTCCTGGGGAGGGAGCAGCCAGCCCTGGGTGGGTCTCAAACCTCGGAGCTGGGGACAGATGGACCTTGGCATGAAAGGGTGTTTCTCGCCTTGGCCTTCTCGGGCCTGCTGCCAGCCTTCTCAGCAGTGGCAGACAGTGCAAGAGTGACAGCAACGTGACCGGAACACACATTTCTAGTGAACACACAAAAGCTCCTTCATGTAGGCCTTGTGGTGCCATCCTACCAGGGCCTCGGTAGGATCCAGGACCCAAAACCCAACCAGGCAGAACGATGGGCAGAAGCAGCTGGGCCAGCAGTCCTGGGAGTCCTACAGTCCAGTTGGGAGGCCGGCTGGGTGTTATGCCTCCCAGTCTTTCCCAGGGTCTCCATTGGAGGGTTTAACTCAAAGGTCCTCTTTGCCCCTCCTGAGAGAGCCCAAAGTTAGGTCTAAGAGGCAGATTCAAAAGAATTTACCATGGAAAAATAAATAAATAAACATCTTCTCTTTTTCCAGAAAAATGAATTAATAAAAATTCTTTGCTCCGGACTTTCTTCCTCTTGGACATCTCCATTCTGTCCCAGATGAGGGCTGCCTTCCCCATGGTCAGGGTTCCATCACTTGGCCCATGAACAGGACAGTTCCTGAGGACGGAAGCATCACAGGAGATGAGAAGTGGGGGGAGGCGGGGGACAGCTCACCCAGCTCGGTGTTTATGGATGAACTGAGATAATGGGGACAAGAGTGAGTGTTCAGAGGCACAGCTGCTCTAGTGACTAAGCTGGAACTGAGGGACAGACGAGCACCCTGTCTGGAGAAAGAGCACTCCCCTCCAAGAAGTGGAAGGGGAACACAGCCGTGATTCACTGCCTGGAGTCCTCTTGGGGGAAGTGGGGGCGTCTACACCTGCCTGGATGGTACCCGAGTCCAGGAGAATGGGGAGGGGGCGCCGAGAGTGGCGGGGTCTCTCAGGTCCCCGCTCACCTGTGGGGTTGTGCCGCACCACGAAGAGGAAGGGTCTGTCCATGATGATCTCCTCGGGGGCCATTCGGGCTGAGACTACAAGGGCTGGAAGAGACAGGACAGAATCTTAGAGCAGAAGGCGTGGGTGCTGGCGCCTGCATCGATCACAAGTGAGCCAGTAACACCAGCGCTGGGGGTTGGGGGGTGGTTTGGGAGGCTCCGTTGTTTCCTGGTGGTGTGTGCTCAGTCATATCCGACTCTTTGTGACCCCGTGGGCTGTAGCCCAGCAGGCTTCTGTTTCCATGGGATTTTCCAGGCAAGAAGACTGAAGTGGGTTGCCATTTTCTACTCCAGGGGATCTTCCCAATCCAGGGATTGAACTTGCGTCTCCTGCATTGGCAGGCGGGTTCTTTACCACAGTGCCACCTGGGAAGCCAAATAATCATAGCAGGGACGTCCCTGGTGGCATAGTGCGTAAGAATCTGCTCGCCAATGCAGGGAACATGGGTTTGCTCCCTGGTCCGGGAGCATTCCACAAGCCGCGGAGCAACTGAGCTCATGTGCCACGACTACTGAGCCCGTAATGTGAAGCCAGAAGTGTTAGGATGTCCTCTAAGGCAGTTGGGTAGAGATCTAGCAGCTACTCACTGGAGTACTGAAAGTGAAAGTCGCTCAGTCATGTCTGACTCTTTGCAACCCCGTGGACTATACAATCCATGGAATTCTCCGGGCCAGAATACTGGAGTGGGTAGCCTTTTCCTTCTTCAGGGGATCTTCCCAACCCAGGGATCAAACCCAGGCCTCCTGCATTGCGGGCGGATTCTTTACCAGCTGAACCACAAGGAAAGCCCACTCACTCAAAGGTGGGTTTATCTAAACTCTTTCAAGCATTTCGGAGGCAAGCGCCTTTAAGTCGACTGGCCACTCTGAGAGCAAGCCAGGACCTCCCATTCAGGGGGACTTCAGAGCCAGTGGGGAGGGAAAGGGGTCCTGGGGAAAGCAGGCCCATTTTCTAGTGGGATCAGGTAATGGTAATGCTCTCCACACAGGAAGCCCTGTTCTACCAGGAAAATCCCATGGAATTGCCTGGAAAATCCCATGGACGGAAGAGCCTGGTAGGCTGCAGACCATGGGGTTGCTGAGAGTCAGAAACAACTGAGCGACTTCACTTTCACTTTTCACTTTCATGCATTGGAAAAGGCAATGGCAACCCACTCCAGTGGTCTTGCCTGGAGAGTCCCAGGGAGGGCGGAGCCTGGTGGGCTGCCGTCTATGGGGTCGCACAGAGTTGGACACGACTGAAGCGACTTAACAGCAGCAGCAGTGGGGTCTTTCCAGTGCACCCCGGGTGTGGGTACCTGATCATGGCCCCTCATGGAAGCCTGGGGCTGAGACTCGCCAGGCCTCACCTGAGCCTGACTCACCTGTGGAGGAGGACGCCAGCGTGCCGCTCTCATTCACCTCAATCTTCACTTTCTGCAGCGCCTGCGACACGTACAGAAACTCTCGATCTGAAATGGAGGTGGACCCCAGAGCGCGTTAGCCTTGGTCCTCGGGGGTGAGGGGGGAAGCTCCTCTGTCCTCGGGAGACCCCACTGTCCACCAGGGGAAGAAAAGGAAAGGGAAACCTCTTACCTGAAAAACTGGAGAAGTCCGCCTGGCTCGGCCTAAACATGTCGGTCATTCCCAAGTTCTCCAGCGGCCTCCTGAGGTCGATTTCGGTCTCCAGGGAGAACCTACACACAGCAGCAGGACATGGCTCCAGCTCAGGCCACCTCTAGCCTTACCGGGTGTCCCTGCCCCCTACACACACAGAGACCAGCAGGAGGGGGACTGATGTGAACGCAGAGGTGGGAGGCTTGTTTTTCTTTCAGGTCTGTTGGCAAGGTCTCTCTTCTTGCTGGGAAGATTCTGATACTAATGAACATTTCTTCTGCAAGCTCCCCACCCCCTCAAACCTGTGTCTAATTACTTTCCTCAAATGAGGCAGTGGTTGCAGCACAATTGTGTTCAGTCTGACTGGGGTGGGAGTGGGGAAGGGCAAATTCCCCTGCAAAGGCTAGCTGAACAGAAATCTGGTCTGTAGCTTGTGTTTCTGAGAGTTGAGCTCAAAGAGGACTCCAGCAGCGAGGCTCTGGGGAGCTCGCTCTGCCTCCCACCAGGGCACGACTAATTACCTCCGTTCTTTGAGAGAGAGAGAGGGCGTGCTAACCAACTAAATTGTCCTCTTTCCCTAAGCCCTGGCATTATGGCATCTGGAAATGTGGGGTCGGCATAGTGGGAGGCTTCCCCACGATTCTGAGATGGACCTAGCCTCAGCCTCCAGCACCCTCTTCACTTCTGCAGAAGAATTTTTAAAATCTGCTTCATGGCAAGCCAGCTAGAAGCTAGAGTTCAGGCTTGTTTCACCTGCACAAGTGATTCTTTTTGTCTCCATTGTGTGGATGTCGACTTGAAGAGATGGAGTGGGAGTGAGGGGTGTTCATAAAAGGGTGAGGACCGATGCATTCCCCAGCCCCCCACCTCCCATCATCTCTCCGGCTCTTCCTCTGGCTAGCTTTTGCTGGGTATTCAGGGGGTGGTGGACGTGGCATGGTCTCGAAAAGCTGCCCCCTACCCCCACCCCCGCTGTCCTCCACCGCAAGAGGGAAGATGAGCGGAATCTTAATCAAACCCAGGCCAGAGTGTGCCCCATCCGCACCCACGCAGCAGCTCGCTGCCCTGAAAACGTCAGGAGGTTTGGGAAACTCCACGTGGGGTGGGGGGTGCGTGTGTGGCAACAGCAGGGAGCCAGAGGAGGGGGCAGGGGGCAGGCAGAGGGGACTAGAGCAAGGGATGGCTTACTTGGGCAGAACCAGGAGGCGGGTCAGTCTGGTCATATTCCCTTTCCACTGGCTGATGAGCTCAGCATCCAGAATGCTGGTGAGGGCAGAGAGCGGCACCTCTTTCTCATAGGGGGCAGCAATGAGCATGCTGAGAGTGTTCCCGTGGTAGGGCAATTCCAGGATGTCGTAGTAACGGCCGTCGGGGGTGGTAAACTCAGCTGGGAAAGACATCAAGACGGAGCATTGGCAATAACTCCAGCTCCTGTTGATTCTAGCCCAGCACTGGCTTTCCCACTAGTCCTCCGGCCCCTCCATCCTCTCTGGAAGCCAGCTCTCCATCCTGGCTTTTGAGGCTCCCCATGTACCCACCACCACCACCAGCACTCTCCTGTTCAGTGTTTTTATTTCCACTTGCCTTCTCTTCTGCCCGTTCAGTGTCTTCTGGGCGTTCTGTCTCTGGTTGGCCTTCTTTACCTTCACACCCTTCTCCCCAGTCTCCAGCTATTAATGCATTCCGATCCCCACCTCCTGAATCTCAGCCTTCACATAGCTCTTCCCCAGGGGGATCTGGGAAGCCCAGGTTATCACACCAGAACCACATGAAGATGAGAGACTGTATCAAGTGGTCAAGTGGGATCCTAAGGTAATTTCTGGATTTCAGCTTCATCTTGCACAAGATACAGCTACTTTCTGCTGCTCCGATAATCCCCGTGTCTCCTACTTGGGGAGTGTTTGTTGCAGCTGGGGTGTGTTCTAGGGTTTCTCCTCCCTTGGAGTGGACCACCCCAGGGATGAGGTTCAGTCATTGTGGGACCTGGAGAAGGGAGAGTCTTGCACTTACTGTAGTTGAACTTGTTGGTCTGAGCCATCATGGGCACAGAGATGGTGCTGCCATCGGACTTGTGGAAGAGGCGGTGGTGGGTGTTTGACTCTGGGAAGGGCATCTTCCACTGGCCGTTGAAGTAGAGGGCATTTACCAGGACCAGGCGTGTCAGCTGGTCCACAGCCCCTTCACCAAGTAAGTCGCTGATCATGCCTGTGGGAAATCCAGGTGATCAGGAGGCTGGATATTGTTTTAATCTTTTTAGAGGGTTCCCTTGAGCTCCCAGTCCTCAAATGGACATGTGTCAGAAGGGATCCCATCAGAAGATGGACTGGGTAAGGTTTAGTGAACCAGTCTAGCTGCTGTCAACCCGTTCCATCTTCCTAAGTGTCTCAGAAAGCCTTCCAGCTCGCCACACTGCCTTGGTCCTGGGATCCTGTCTAGGATCAGACCTGGAAATGTAAGTCTCCCCTTACTTTGTTCCCTAAGCTGTAATCTTGAAGGGCTGTGTTTGCCTCCTGCCATGGGTTATTACTGTTCTTATAACATCTCACAGTACTTTTTAGGGATGCCTTTAGAGGTGGTTCAGAGGGCAAGTCTAATTATGGAAAAAACAAGATGCTTTGATTCTTAAGGCACTTGACCTTCTGTCCACAGAGCAGAAGGTGCTGGAAGGGAGGATTCAGGACGCTTGAGACTTGAACCCCCGTCTCTGCAGGCCCTGGGACCGCCCGCCTTTCTCTGCCTGCTCACCTTTTGTGTGTCTTTTCACCCAGTCGTTGACGATGAACCTGGCTCTCTCCACTTCAGAGAAGTCAACCTGCTTGACCGTGGTACGGAACAGCCTGAAGAAGTTGGGCATGAAACCATGGACCAGCTCTAGGTCCCGCTGCACGAAGATGGCATCGGCTGTGCTGATCTCATCCTTGTTCCACGGGCCCATGAGCTCCTTGTACAGTCGGTGGAAGGCAGGGGCCATGCCCTTCTCTGGGCCAAAACAGGGAGGGAAAGACACATTAAGCTCCTCTTGAACCCAGGGCTCCCAGCAGGGCCGACTTCCCCCAAACCTGCCCACATGGACGAACTCTTCTGCTCCCCCAAGGGTCTCTGAAGGGAGATTTTATTCCAAATCTTAACCTCTCCTGCATCTCCCTCTTTTCCTCAAAAATCGCGGGTCCTAACCCTTGCTTTGGCTTAGAACATTTTTATCTGTTTTTAAGTTACAAACCCTAACCTTCTTCTTTTAATAACAATAATAGTTATGCTAGGTAGGCCTTTCACATGCATCATTTTGGAGTTAATCCTTACAACAGCCCCATGTGGTAGATACTCTGTCCCCCTTTTGCAGATGAGAAAACTGAGGTTCAGAGGGGTTAAGATCACAAAGTGCAGGAGTAGTGAGGCAGGGCCATTTTACACCAGGTCCACTGGCTCATGTACCTTGTGACTGGCCAAGAGCCAAGTGACATGAGATGTGGTGGGAAGGAGATGCAGTGGTCCATCCCTGTGGGCTGGCAGGACAGGGGTTGGCTCACTAAGCCGGGGTCAGCCCTCCCTCTGCTTCTGGTTAGCTACACCCCTGTCCTGGGAAGAGTCCCTAAGTGCCCGCCTCCCTCTCTGCCCCGTCGTCTCTCACCTTCAATCTTGAATTGCATTGCCTCTTGGATCTGCTGGCGGGTTTCTCCTCCTGTGGTCAGCTGCAGCATGGCCAGGACTGAGGCCACCCCATAGGGTGAGAAAACCACGTTGCGGTCCTTGGAGGCCCGCACCACCTGCTGAAACACCTTCACTCCAAAGTCTGTGGCCAGGCTGGCCACCGCAGACTGGGGCTGGTAGGAGGCAGACCCTTCACCAAAGATGAGGGCCAGGCCCAGGGCGAGGCAGGCAAAGACCGGAGACATCCGCATCCTGGAACCAGTGGGAAAAGATTGGATGAGGTGGATAGTTCTGAAAGGACAGAGAGGAAGTAGGGGTGATGGCAGCCCAGCCACGGCCAGGCTCCCATGTTTGTCGCTGGCATGTAACGTGAACAAGCGGGCAAGATAGAAACCGCGGTGGGTTCAGATCCTGAGCCTTTCCCCCTCTGTCTCAGCCCTGGGGAATCTTGAGTGTGTTTTCACCTGTGGGAATCTGGAGCCCCGTGGCATCTCCCTTCCCTTCCAGGAGGCTGAAAGGCTAAATTATAATAGCATCTGTGATTTACACGATGCTTCCTAATTCTTTTACAATGCTTTCACAATTGTTGTTTTATTCAAGTTAACAGGCGTGAAAAACCCCTTTCTTGAGCTGGGAAGGGGGGAATGTCTTCCATGGAGAGGGTCCTAGAGAGGCGAGGCCCGTGCTTCTGGGTGGTGGGATTGTTGGGGTGTCCTGACCATCTTCCCCGCTCCCCTGTGATCACCGCTGTAACGGGGGTCAACTCAGGGCTGCAGGTCTCCGGGCCGAGGGAAGAAAGAGGAACACTGGGGACCACGGACAGAAGGGACTCTGCAGACGGGAGCTATCTGCCTTAGCCGGAGGTACAGAGATGGAGAGGGTTTGCTTTGCTCTTACCTGAATTTCGCAGTGCCTTGGGATGGGCGGTTTGTTCCTGCTGCCGCTGCGGGTGTTGACGGTGGTAGCCCTTCCTCCACTGAAAAGGAGGTGTGGCTCTCTCTGGACGGTGCTCTTTGCCCTTCAACCAGAAGTAGCTCTGCTCCACTGCAGGCTGCTGCCTCCCTTTATACCAGATGTGAGCCGGAAGTCGATTAACTCATGGTTCGACCCCGCCCACTTTTTGGCCCTCTCAGCGCCTCCCTCTGTGGGACTTGCTGAGGCATCCGTGTGTGTGCGTGTGTGTGTGTACGTGAGAGAGAGAGAGAGAGAGAGGGCTCTGGAACAATTGAGCCAACCCTGG
Organism: Bison bison bison; assembly: GCF_000754665.1. Lineage (NCBI taxonomy): Eukaryota > Metazoa > Chordata > Mammalia > Artiodactyla > Bovidae > Bison > Bison bison. Next base: position 115,053 of record NW_011492100.1, on the reverse strand, counting down.
TGGCCTGGGCCCAGGGCCACCCTTGATCTTGCTGCCCTCGGTCTCAGGACGTTAAGCCAGTTTGACCCCTGGCACCCAGGGTTTACGTTTCCCCAGACCTCAGCGTGGGGAGAGTTTACACTTCCTCTTTGTTCTTGGGAGAATCGGATCAGTGCATAGTTATCAAAGAAGCTCAAGATCCTGCAAATTCCTTGTCCATCAGCCCGCTGCGCTGGTTAAACTGGGAAGAACACCCCACCCTCCTTTTGGCCGTATCCCAGAAGCCAGAGGGCACACAGCGTGCCTTGTTGATTGTCTGGGTTTTGACTGTCTAGGACATGAGGATTCCCTCCTGTCTTTCTCTCTTTTCTGCCAAGTGCCCGCCCGCCGTCGGGTGAGGCACGGCTGACTCCCCCACGTGTCCAGACTCTCCCGGTGCCCCCAGGGCTCTCTTTGTGTCAATAGCTCTGTCTGGCTGGGTTTTGAGGTGTGCTGGGTGGGGTGGTGGCTTACTGGGGCAGAAGGGTAAAGCCTTGGCAGGGGATCGGGAGCTCAGGGTGTAGGTTTCACTTCTCTGAATTGCCTGCTGCGGCTGCAGAGGAATACTGCCTAACCTTTTCCTCCAGACGCAGACGTTGGGAGGCCTGGAGTGGCAAGAGGAGAGATGAGACTAAGAGCATTCATTCATGGCGGGGTGTGTGGAGTGTGCTGCTAAGGCACTGGAGTTTGGGGTGGAAAAGTGACCAAGAATTCTACAGATGATGGGTATTGGCTGGAGGCTAGTGAGTAGGACTGGGCTGCTGCGTTTAGGGCTCTGGTGGGGTCAGGCGCCCTTGGCTGTGTAGCTGAATGTCATGGACAGGGTGGGGCTGAAAGGGTCCTGCGGACCTGTGCCCTTGACTTGAGGGTCCACACACTGTCATGCTTTGTGTGGGTGGTGGGATTCAACTGGTGGTATCCATGGAGACAGCCGACAGCAGCATCACAGGAAGCTGAAGTGGGTGGATGTGTCGGGGATGTTTGTGTTGGATTTTTTCAGTAAACAGATACCAAGGGCAACCACAGCTGGAGGGCTTTCCCGCTTTCACTGTGCCCCCGCCTTTGTTTTCTCCGTTGCTCCTGGGATCCAGGTGGGGGTGCGGGTAACAGGGAGAGAAGGGAAACCTCAGCTGGAAAGTTAGGGTCACCGACCTGTTCCCAGCAGACTGTTCATCGGTCACTGCTTCTTGTTTATGTCTTTTTTTTTTCGTCTGGTTCAGAGTCCCTGAGAAAGTGGTTAGCCGCGAGGAGGAAGAGCAGTTACGCCTGCTGTCCCTCGGATGGAGAAAGCAGAAGTCCAGTCCCCCAGCCATCTCCGACTCCCAGAAAGGCCCCAGTGACTTGCCCTCCACCCTTGGGGGCCACAGGGGGACAGGGAGCTGAGAGTCTGGGTTGGGAGTGCCAAGCCCCAGGTTGGAAGAGCAGCGGGTCCAGAGTCTGCGGGACCTGCCCTCCAGGCGCCCCGCTGCCTGGCCTCTCCAGTCATTCAGCTGAATCTCATCCCTCCCTCCGTGGGCTACTGCGGCCTCGGCCACAAAGGCCCTGCTGTTTTCTGGGATCACCTGGGCCCTGCCAAGGACGTGACCACTTCTGTCCCCATCCCTGGACCTGAATGATTCTGAGGTCATTCCAGAAAAGCCGTTCTGTCCCTGGGCAGCGCCTGGGATCAGCTCTGTGTCCTGCTGGGGAGAGAAGGAGCACATTTTTACTTTGGAAACAGAAAGGGCTGACTTACTAAGGGGTTGTTTTCCAAACTAGGGAACCCATCTAAGTGTTTGGGTGTGGATTAGAAGCGGAGGCAAAGTCTAGGGCAACTGGGTCCCATGCTGGGTTTTCTGATGGTGTCCTTTCGTCTTTCTGAGCAGCTGGGGCCACCATATGATCTCAACTCAGACTTGACTGTGGCCCCTGCCGCTCCTCTCTGTGAAATGGCCTCGTCTCCCCCCACCCACACCCTGGTGTGCCCTGGGGAGGCCTTCCCCACTGCAGGGGCAGCCTGATGGCCCGCTGTCCCAAAGCAGTACGTGCATGAGTGCTCAGTCGTGTCTGACTCTTTGTGACCCCATGGACTGGAGCCTGCCAGGCTCCTCTGTCCATGGGATTCTCCAGGCAAGAATACAGGAGTGGGTTGCCATGCCCTCCTCCAGGGGGATCTTCCTGACCCAGGGATCAAACCTGCATCCCCTGACACTCTTGTATTGCAGGCGAATTCTTTACCACTGAGCCACCGGGGAAGCAGGCCCTAAAGTAGACCTCCCAGCAATATCCTCCTCAGAACCTAGCCTGACTCAGGGGATGTCACTTTCTATCCTTTCCCTGATCCCCCCAAGCTAACAGCTGTGACCCCATCACTTCTTTTAAGCCTTGGCTCTTTTGTAAGAGGTCAAAAGTCCCTGCTGTTGAAATAACTGGATCTCTGATTCCCGGAGAATCAGAGATAAGAGGATGAGTTACACGGCTGTGGATTGCTCAGGGAAGTTCCAGTTGTAGCTAACTAGGAAAGCTGTTTCCAACTGCAGGTGGTTCGTGACAAGGCCAGACTCAACGCTTTCTGTTGAGTCTGACTGTCCCCAGGCCTGCCCCCGCCCTCCCACCCCTGCAGCCCTGGCTCCGTTGTTGCCTTGGGTCTCCCCTCCAACTCTTCATCTCCTGCCCTCTGGCTGCCCTCTTGGCTCTCTGCTCTTCCTCTTTCCCCATTTGCTCTCTGAGTCCCAGCCACCCGCCTCTTTTTCACTTTCCCTTTCTCTGCCTCCGAGACTCCCCTGCTCTTACCTCTTCTGCTCACTCCTCCATCCACTGGGGACCCTCATCACCCCCCACCCCACCCCGCGGTGGTCTCCTCTAGTCTCAGCCCCACGAGATCTCTCCCCACTCTCCCACTCTGCTCTCTGTGACTCAGTCCCTCTCTCCCTCGCCCTCGTCCTCGTGTGCAGAATCCCTTTTACAGTCAAAGGCTCTCTCTGCTCCGGGCCTTCCTTGGGGAGAGGAGGGGCCTCCTGCCAGTTACACAGGCTCTCTGGAATGTTGGAGCCGGCCTCCCGATTCTTGGTGATTTCACTGGGAGAGCCGGGGGTGGCAGGAGGCTGGGGTCCTGCTAATTCACAGCGCTATTTCTGGCCTGGTTGCTCTCCAAACACCACAGGGCCCAAAATAGCCTATGTTTGGGCTGGGCTCTCGCCAGCCCTCCTCTCCCTGCTTCGTAAGAGTGAGCAGAGGCCAGGGCTCTGTGTCTGCCTCTTCTTGTTGAAGATCACGGCCCTGGGACAGCCTAGGCCCATCCAGGGTCCCCCCTCACAGTGGCGCCAAGCCTGACTTGCCCCCCTAGTCCGATTCCATGGAGCCCCTCTCCTTTCTGCCTTCTCCAGCCCCCACTTCTCGCCATCCATCTTACATTCCCGAAACAGGAAAATAGGAATGCCTCCGCCATGGGAAGCTTTTCTTCTCCACTTATGTCGCAGAGTCTCAGAGCAGGAGGGCTCTAAGAACCATCTGGTCCGGTCCTTTGAATTTGCAGGGTGATATGTGTGAGGCCACACAGCAACCTCTCATAAACGAGAGAGCAGTAGTACCCACTGACCTGGCCTGGCCAGGGCTCTGACACTTAGCTATTTATGCGTCTTTGGGCAGAACTGAACTTTGCAGGCATCAGGGTTTTTATGTGCAGGTGGGTAGGTAGACAGAAGTTTTTCGTTAGACAGACACCGATTCCCACCCTTCAGGCTTGTTGTGAAGATGAAATGAAATATTGTGTCTGGCATGTTCCAGTCTCTCACTAAGAGGCAGCCGCTCCCAGTTGGGGCAGAAGCATGACAGAAACCCAGACAACTTGAGCTGTTAATTCTTGCTTTAGGCAAGCGCCTGGGTTACATATTTTGACTTCTTTCAGTGATAAGCAGAGTGGATGGAAGGCCTTAGGAAGTGGACTGGCTGGTTACCCAAGAGAAAGGCTGCCAGCCCCTCTGTCCATTTCAGGCCAGATCCCCGATTTCATGTGAGTCCTGACATGCTCTCCACTGACTGATTTTGCAAGCTGTATTATTTTTTAAAAGTGTTTATTTATTTTTGGCTGTGCTGGGTCTTCACTGCTGCGCGGGCTTCTTTTGCTCTACTTGTGACAAAGTGAGGGTACTCTCTGGTTTGGGTGCGCGGGCTTCTCATTGTGGAGGCTTCTCTTGTAGTGGAGCACGGGCTGTAGAGCGCAGGCTTCAGTAGCTGTGGTGCACGGGCTTGTAACATCTGAGACCTTAGTTCTCGGACCAGGGATCGAACCTGTGTCCCCTGCATTGGAAGGCAGATTCTAAACCACTAGGCTGTCAGGGGAAGCCCCCTTTCCCAGTCTTTAGATCCTGGGAAGATTTTCCTCCCTGGGCTGCAGGGTCACATGTGGACCCAACGGATACGTGACCCAAGTCTTGAACACTCCAGCATACCAGGAAGGAGGTGGGCTTGTTTTATCAGCTGGTAAAAGCTAGGCTGAGTTTGGCCTACTCTTCTAGTTTTGGTTCTTTGGCCCCTTCTCTGCCACCCACATCCCCTGTGTCTTGTTGATTCCTCTCTGACACCCCATGACAACTGAACCGCTTTTACAGGAATTCCCTCGCGTTTCTGTGCTCACCCTTCACTTTGCTGTGGCCATCATCATGCCTCATTTATCCTCGTTTGTCTGGGGGAAGGTCACTGGGGGGCAGTGGTCTCTTGGAAGGGCCTCTTACAATGTGTTCAACGAGCCCCAGAGACCCTCCCTGGCCCCCAGGGCAAGAAAGCACGTGTTCTCTTGGGAGAAAGAAGCAGAGAGGGTAAATGGGACCCAGTGTAGTCACAGAAGGAAGTCTGGGGCAGATGGTGTGGGTGATTTCTGTGGTAGGTGTCCCAGCAGAGCTCACCAGTGGCAGTCAGAATGAGGTAGCTCAGGCCTGGGAGACCCCACCCCCACCAGGGGCCACCCTAGCCTGATCCCAACCTCCTCCCACTTCTTTCTCCACGTACGCTGAGGTCTAATTCAGATCCACTTCTTTCCTCTTTACCAGAACTCATTCCGCATTCCCCGCATTGCTGAGCCTCTCCTTAGCACTTTCTCTGGATACATCCTGTTTCATTTTACCCTGCCTGCTAGGTGAGTCTTCCCCGAAATGCCCAGTTATTGACAATCAACACTCCATGATTTGATTCAGAGAAACACAGGATTCTTCCTCCCCCAAAAGGCACAGACCCACGTCCTGGGACAGATTAACATATATGCAATGATTAAATTAGAACCATCTGTCAGACCATCTGTATACAAAGCGGTAAGACTCGGGCTATCAGGGTGTAGCTCTGAATGTGAAGGGAGGGCTTCCTGGAGGAAGAGGGACTGATGCTGGTTGTGAGGGAGAAGCAGAGGGCAGCACGGTTGGGGCGGGTCAGAGGGGGGCAGGCCACAGAGCCCAGGACGGGAAGGGGTGACAGTGTTCCCATCCCCTCTCCACCCGTCTTCATCTCCGGGCAGCAACCCTTTCTGCTGGGGCATCCTCTCTCCGTCATACTCTCTTCATGGGCTTTCGTGCTCTTCTAGGTCTGCTCTTTCTGTAGCCTCCCCCAAAAGGTTCTTGAAGTAGATGCTCCTGCTGGAATCTGCATCCTGGCTCTGGACACAACCAGTTTACTGAGCCAGGCAGATGCCCAGAGAGACAGTGACCCTGGGTCAGTGGGGAACCTGTGGGTGACGGAGGTCCCAGGAATGAAGCAGCCCAGTGATGCTACACAGATGGAATTTGCTATTGGGGAGCCAGGGACGTCCCAAGTCGCTGACCATTCTTACTTCCTCACCATATGAAAGCAGGCCTTCTCTACGTGTCTCTTTATCTGAGTCACCCGGGGTGGCCTCAGCTGGCTTGGCGAGCAGGAAGGCAGTGGGGCTGTTGGCTTGTTTGGATCAGTTAAAGCCCAGAACCCTTCCCATGCTCTTCTGGGTCGTTTGGCTAGGGCCGGCGGGGAGTGGCACAGAGTGTGAAGGAAGGGG
>NW_011492100.1:107741-108937 GCF_000754665.1 Bison bison bison | reverse complement strand
CCACCAGCTCAGCTTCATTCAGGAGCTTCTCTGGGTCTCTTCTGGGACATGTTTGATGTGATATTCAGAGCTGCTTTCAAAGAGCTTGCAAGGCAGTCACAGTCCTAAGCAACACTTTCTACCCCCTTGCAGGCTGGAGGCCACCTAGAAACGCTTCCCACCTCTGCCCACCCCTCACTTTGTGAGCCCCTGTTTCCTGAACCCACTCCCTTCTCCAGAGCCCCCAGCTCCTCATAGCCACTGCTCCTGTCCTTCACATCTTCCTCAGGAGTCCTGCTTTTTCTCTCCTGGATCTTGGTTGCTGCCTCCTCTTGACTTCAGAGAGCCTGTCCTGATTGGGAAAGGAGTCCCAAGGAGATCTGTCACTGGACGATTCCCCTTCCCCTCCTGCTGAGCACAATCAGGGCTCCGTATCTGTAGGTTCTGCATTTCCGGATGCAACCAACCAATCACATCACAGGTGACTGAATCCCCAGATGCAAGATTTGCAGATGCCTTACCTGCGTGTACAAAGGGCAGAGCAGGAGGTTGCTGTTGTCCTTCAGTCACCCAGTCGCGTCCGACTCTTTATGACCCCGTGGACTGCTGCATGCCAGGCCTTCCTGTCCCTTTCATCTCCCGGAATCTGCCCAAGTTAATGTTCATTGTATCGGTGATGCCGTCCAGCCATCTCATCCTCTGACGCCCTCTTCTCCTTCTGCCCTCAATCTTTCCCAGCATCAAGGACTTTTCCAATGAGTTGTCTGTTCGCATCAGATGACCACAGTGCTGGAGCTTCAGCTTCAGCATCAGTCCTTCCAGCAAATATTCAGGATTGTTTTCCTTAAGATTGGTTTGATATCCTTGCTATCCAAGGGACTTTCAGGAGTCTTCTCCAGTTTGAAGGCATCAACTCTTTGGCGTTCTGCCTTCTCTATGGCCCAGCTCTCACAACCATACGTGACCACCAGGAAGACCACAGCCTTGACTATACGGACCTTTGTCGGCAGAGTAATGTCTCTGTTTTTCAACACACTGTCTATGTTTGCCATCGCTTTCCTGCCAAGACGCAATTGTCTTCTGATTTCATGGCTGCAGTCACCACCTGCAGTGATTTTGGAGCCTAAGAAAAGGAAATCTTCCATCTTTTCCCCTTCTGTTTGCCACGCAGTACTGGGGCCAGATGCCATGATCTTAGTTTTTTTTTTTTTTTTTTT
>NW_011492100.1:106203-107641 GCF_000754665.1 Bison bison bison | reverse complement strand
CTCTTATGTCTCCTGAATCGGCAGGCGAGTTCTTTACCACTTTTGTCACCCAGGAAGCCCCTGTATTGGGTCTATAGCCGATTAACAATGTTGTGATAGTTGGACAGCAGAGGGACTCAGCCGTACACACACATGTATCCATTCTCCCCCTCAAACTCCCCTCCCATCTAGGCTGGCTGGGCAACTTCTTTTACTCTCCAGAATCTTACTTTTCTCTTCTGCAAAAAAGGGAAATGATCCACTTTCATAACTATCTTATTAGAGTTTCAAAAGATGGTGTGAATTAAAAGGGCAACTGTATCTATCCTTAGGAAGAAAGCAATCAGTAGGCTTCAGCTAACTTTAAAAAATGTGTGTGTGTCTTCTCTTGAGCCCCTTGATTTCCTGGGGGTAGAGATCAGGACCTCTGTGATAGAAGAGATTAGCTAATCAGGTCTTCAGGGAAGAAGCCCTGAAACTCAGCAGGTGGGACCGGGGCTCTGGGACAAGGAAGGCCCGTGTCTGGCGCTGGCAGGGTAGGACCAGGCTTCCCGCAGATGCTCCAAAAAGGCATCTTTACTGAGTTAAGAAATTCGATCTAAAGCAGATGCTCAGAGCTGGCAATGCTTGCTGTCTCTCCTATTACCAGGACCCAGAATTGTAACACGGCTTCCTCCTGAGTCCCTTGCAGTGGGGGGTTGTGTGGGGGGTGGGGAGGTATGCTTGCTATGCCCCCAACTCCCATCTGTGTCAGGAATTAACAGGGCCCTGTGAGTAAAGGCTGATGCAGGCTAGCGAGTAACTGTTATTCACATTGCAGCTCTGCCTGGGGGGAGGGGCTGGGCTTCTGGAGTGAGGGGGGCTGAGGTGGCAGATATGAGGTGGCCCAGACCTGACAAAGGCTCTGGGGCCCCTTCTGCATCGTGGCTGGAAGGCCAGGTTGACCTGGGCTGCATTTAACATTCAGGAATCAGACCTAGGCTCTTTCCTGGAACTGGCCTGTGGGCCTAGGGCAGGAGAGGGGAGGTGTGAGGCATCCCCCCTACACACAACTTCCCCATCTCCCCACCTTGCACAACCCCACAGGAAGTGCCATGGGCAGAGGAGTTGGCACAAGTTGGGCAACTGCCTGCCCCCCATCCCCCGCACCCTCACCCCTCAGGCCTATCCTGAGACCACCCTGGAGATTAGCCTCAGCTTAGCCTGACTGTCTGGGCTCCCTGCCTTTCTTGGAGCCAGGGGAGTCTTGTACTCAATCCAGGGAGGAACTAAATTGGGAGTGAGAAGTCCAAGGTTGTAGGGTCTGTCCCCATCTGTGTGGACACTCCAGGCTTGCTCCTTGGGCTTCACTGCCCACTATAGTGGGAAGGGCTTGTCCTCCCATGGACTGGCCACCCACCGTAGACACACTGCCCATGGGGGAGACGCCACCCACAGTGGACGCACCACCCATGGGATA
>NW_011492100.1:105138-106103 GCF_000754665.1 Bison bison bison | reverse complement strand
ATCCGCTTCCAATGCAGGAGACATGGGTCTGGTTCCTGGGTCAGGAAGATCCCCTGGAGAAGGAATAGGCCACCTTCTCCAATGTTCTTGGGCTTCCTTGGTGGCTCAGATGGTAAAGAATCTGCCCACAATGCGGGAGACCTGGATTTGATCCCTGGGTGGGGGGCTACAGTCCATAGGGTCACAAAGAGTCAGACATGATTGAAGTGACTTAGCAGCAGCGTAACTGCGGATTTGGGTATCTGTAGGGCCCTTGAGCTTCCCTGGTAGCTCAGTGGGTAAAGAACCTGCCTGTGGTGCAGGAGACCTGGGCTCAATCCCTGAGACTGGAGGATCTCCTGGAGAAGGAAATGACTACCCACTACAGTATTCTTGCCTGGAAAATCCCATAAAGGAGCCTGGTGGGCTGCAGTCCACGGGGTTGCAAAGAGCCGGGCATGACTGAACAGATAACACAGGGCCCTTGAAACCCATGCCCTGCAGAGACCACTGTATTCAATCAGACTCTTATGAGCCACAAGTGTTTGCTCTCAGGATTCTCCAGTGGTCGTCACTGTGACCAGACAGTCAGGCTCTAACTGTCTGTGTGGTCGTGAGCAAATCATTTTCCCTCCAGAATGCCTCGGTCTCCCTAGACAGACACCATGGGTCTGAACAAGATGCTTTCTATAGAGAGAGGCAGACGTGGCCTGAGGAAAAGCAGGAGACTCTGGGCAACTTCTATTTTTTTTTTTTGGTCTTTTAAACTTTTTATTTTGTATTGGGGTGTGCTTGCTAAGTCGCTTCAGTTGTGTCTGACTCTTTGTGACCCTATGGACTGTAGCCATTCAGGCTCCTCTGTCCATGGGATTCTCCAGCAAGAATACTGGAGTGGGTTGCCATGCCCTCCTCCAGGGGATTTTCCGGACGCAGGGATCGATGCCACGTCTCTTACATCTCCTGTATCGGCAGGCGAGTTCTTTACC
>NW_011492100.1:95599-105038 GCF_000754665.1 Bison bison bison | reverse complement strand
GAAGGGCTTGTCCTCCCATGGACTGGCCACCCACCGTAGACACACTGCCCATGGGGGAGACGCCACCCACAGTGGACGCACTGCCCATGGGGGAGACGCCACCCACAGTGGACGCACCACCCATGGGATACACACCGCAGGCCCCACAGAAGAGGCCTGAGGCTCTGACCAAAGAGCTTCCCACTTCCTGCCTCCACCCTTTGCATCCTCGGCCGCTGTCCTCTCCATGAATGGCCAAGGTCCTGGCCGGTAGCCAGAGCTGTCTGGACAGGAGGAAACCAGGATGTGAGGAATGGCGGCGGCAGGAGGGACGCAAAACACTGAGTCCTCAAGAGCAGAAATTCCACCGGAAAGAAAACAATGCACAGGGGACGGAGTCACCTTCCAGGGCCAAGGGGGCAAGGAAAGGGACTGGGCTTTCCTGCCCAAATCAGGTAAATAACTCTGGGGAAAACCCAGTGTGAATTGTCTTCCAGGTGTGGGCACTGGAGTAGAAGGCCAGAGGTCTGGCTCCTGCTTTGGAGCAACTGGGAGAAATGGTCCCTGTTTCTTTTTCTGGCTTTAGGCAGATGAGCTCCCAGGGTGGGGATACAGGGTCTCCCGCCAAGGTCAGGAGGATCCCAGAAGAACCAAAGGAGCATCTGGTAAAGAAGCCCACCTATACAGGGACAGCCACAGCCCCCGCATGGCCAGGTGGCTGCTGGAAATCAAGTAAGACAATTCTAGATTCTAAGGCAGGATTTGCAGAAGCTGGAACCTGCAGGAGCTTCACTGGGGATGGACGAGGTCACAGCCAGGTCAGGGTGGAGGCCAGCCCTGAGTTCCCCACTGTTAGGGGAAGTACGCTGATTGAAACCACCCACCCTGGCCAGACACCATAGTAACCATCTGTGTGAGTTATTTTACGACAGGAGGTCCTGGTGAGGAACATGGAATTAACCAGCCACTACCAACTGGAAGAGATCGGGAAAGGTCAAAAGGAGATGCCATGTGTCCTTCACCTCCCAGAATCCTCTTCAGTGGAATCCATCTTGGTTGGGTGATACATGCGCCACCAGGAAGAACCCTGAGTCAGAATGGTTGGCCAGAGACAGCCTGGAAACTAATCCCATCACCATAAAACCCAAGACTGAGCCACATGGCAGACCAGTTCTCCTGGGTTCCCTGACCGTCCTGCTCTCCACGCACGTGCCCCTTCCCAGTGAAGTTTCTTGCTTTGTCAACACATGTGTCTCCTTGAACAATTCATTTCCGAGTGTTAGACAAGAGCCCCCCTTGGGCCCTGGAAGTGGTCCCCCTTCCTGAAACCTCAACTGTATATGATACCAGAGGGGCAAGTTCCTTCCTATTTCAGGACCCGGACCTGACTGACATTTAGAAAGAGCAAGAATGTGGCAAATCCCAGAGCTGGAGAAGAAGCCTACATCTGGAAAGGACAGAAAGGAGCAACCCAACAGGACTGCAGGGCCCCTAGCATCCCAGAGTCCCATGTGGGCAAGCCTGGATGAAGGATAGATACAGAGCCTTTGAAGACTCGTGCCCAGCAGCCTGGGTTTGTGATTGCCTTGTTAGTGTGTTGAGGCAGCTTCTGATCTGCAAATTAATTCCTTTCTAAAGCACCGGGGTCTGTGTGCCTCTTTGTTAGGGTTTTAGGAGATGCTCTCTTCCCCAAACTACAGGCTAAGGTATGCTGAGTGGTTGCTGTCTGCCAGGCTCTGGTTTTTGTTTTGGTCATACCATGCAGCATGTGGGTTCTTAGTTCCCCCACCAGGGATCAAGCCTATGCCTTCTGCATTGGAAGCTCACAGTCTTAACCCCCGGACCACCAGGGAAGTCCCACACCAGGCTCTGTCTGACTCTCATGATCTTAGTTCATTCTCCTACAGCTCAGAGTCGGGCAATGACGCTGTCTGCATCCTACAGATGAAGAAACTGACACAAAGATGAGTTGAATTTCTTGCTTGAAGTCACTCAGCTAAAGAGAGGAGATGGCTCCAGAGCCTTCAACTCTTAACTAGCCGCCATCCTATTTTTCAGTGCCTCACATGTCCCCCTAGCATTCCCCCTGCATGCCTGTCCCCCAAACCTCCCAACCCAGAATGAGACCAGGCTCTTCCCTCACTGTGCATCACACAGCCACCTTCCCATTGCCCTTAACACTTTTTTTTGAGGGGGGGGGGTGGTTAGTGAAGTGAAAGTGAAGTCGCTCAGTCATGTCTGACTCTTTGCGACCCCATGAACTGTAGCCTACCAGGCTCCTCTGTCCATGGGATTTTCCAGGCAAGAATACTGAAGTGGATTGCCATTTCCTTCTCCAGGGGATCTTCCCAACCCAGGGATTGAACCCGGGCCTCCCGCCTTGTAGGCAGACGCTTTACCGTCTGAGCCACCAGGGAAGCGGGGGGGTGGTTATTTATATTCAAAATTTTATTGGAGTCCAGTTGCTTTACAGTTATGTTAGTTTCTGCTGTAGAGCAAAGTGAATCAGCCACACATATACATATATCCCTTTTTTTTTTGGATTTCCTTCCCATTTAGGTCACCACAAAGCACTGAGTAAAATTCCCTGTGCTATACAGTAGGGTCTCTTATCTCTTTTATACACAGTATATCTCTTTTATACACAGTATCAACAGTGTATATATGTCAATCCCAATTCATCACCCTTGACTCTTTCCTTTAGAACTCTTCCGATCCTGGTCTCATCCCCTTTTTCCCCTCAGATCTGCTACCAAGCAAGGAACTGATTCCCACTCAGGTCTTAAGGATTCACCATTTTAAACCCTTCTGAGTCACACTCACTTTCGAATTATGACATTCTGAGCCTTGATCCAGCAGTTCTCACTCCCTATTTCACCTTAGGGCCAGCCAGGAGCTTCTGAAAAGTCCTGAGATCCAGACTCAACCCTGACTGTTGGAATCTTGGACTGGAATCCTGGAATAATGGACTTTGTTTTGTTTTTCCAGCTCTTTGGATGCTTTGAAATTGAGACTGTGACCTTTAAACTTGATGAGCCAGGGACCTGAAATGTTAGGCACCTGATGCCCTGGGGTGGTTGTTGGAGGCAGAGACTCCTTTTATTGCACTCGATTGAGTCTACCTGACAGCTGGTCAGTGTTTCCCAAGGCCTGGAGGCTGGGTCACCTGGTGACAGGGAGCTGCAGCCTCTGGCGGTGGGCTGGGGAGGAGGCCAGGTGTGCTGAACTTTGACCCAGTTGCTCCATGAGCAGTTTGAGCTGGTTTTCTGCTACCTTGCACTTCCTGTTCGACTCTGAGCTGGGTGGAGAAGTGAGAGAGGAGATGGGAAGCTAGTTCAGGGCTGGAGGAGCCAGAAGGTGCTTCGAATGTAAAGAATGAAGGCTACTATCATAATTGTCCTCTGCTGGCATTCTTGGAGAGATGCTTTCGTCGTGTTTTCTGCTCGCGGGGAGAATATAAAAGTGCTGGAGCTGGAGATATGGCTTATCCCTGGAGGGACTCAGGGCCCTGTTCTAGAGAAAGACGGGCATTTCTAAAGATAAGGGGTTCCAAAGAAGTTTGGGCCAAATGCCTCTTGAGTGACACATGAAACCAGGCAGACAGCCAAGGCCTGGGGCAGGTGAGGAGAAGTCCAGCCGAGGGGTGTAGGGGAGTGTGACAGCCTTGAGAAGCAGAGAGTCATTTGGGCAGAAGGACCCCAAACAGGAGGGCGGGAGATTTGCTCAAGTGTGCACGAATGTGTGTGTGTGTGTGTGTGTGTAGCCTGACAGCCTCACTGATTGATCCCTGCCCACCCACCTGCCCAGACCTGCTCTCTTAGTCAGTCCCTATGCTGGGAGCTTCTGCCCCTAGGCTCCAGGGTGCTGATGAGGCCTCCGTTATTCACAGCCCAGACTGACAACTGGCTCCCTGGGGCCCATTCCCTCTTCCCCAGGATGCAGCCCGGCCTGCCAGCTCACCACTCTGCGAGGCTGGCCCCAGACCCAGACAGCCTCGGGCATGCCAGGGTTGGCAGGAGCCTTGGGGGCCCTGCAGGCAGAGACCTCGCCCTCCTCCTGAGTCCTCAGCTCCACACGGGCCAGCTCTGTCTAAGGACCAGGCAGTCTGGGGAAGCAGAGGAGCCGTTGTCTTGTTTCAGGGTCTAGCTCCTTCAGAGGGGACACCAGAAAATTAGGTGGCATCCCTTCTCATCCTGAGCTCCCATTTTTTTAATTGTTTTTTTTTTTTTTTTTCCTGACTTCTTCATTGTGGCACACTGGCTTCTCTTTCGGAGCATGAGCTTAGTTGCTCCTGAGGCATGTGGGATCTTAGTTCCTCACCCAGGGATCAAACCTGCATTTCCTGCATTGGAAGGGGGATTCTTAACCACTGGACCACTAGGGAAGTTCCTCTGAGTTCCTGCTTTAGAAACCATTCTGTTCTGGGTGTGTCAATGTCTGGACATAAAGCTGAACCAACAGAGCGGGGCTCCGAGGGGTTTTCTCCTCCAGCCTTCCCTCTTTCCAGAAATGGCCTCCATCTTCCCTGTGCTGGTAGCTTACTCAGGGAAATGGGGGTGGAGGTGGGAGCTAGATGGAAAGCCCCTGACTCGGGAACTCCCTGTTACCACTTCTGAGAATCCCAAGGGGCTGGTAGGTGAGGCGAAGAGGTCGTGTTGTGTCTAGCACCAGGGGGTGGGGGAGGGGCGGGGGCTGGTTTCCGGGCTGAATCAGGTGGTGAGCTGTGCAGCAGGTGGACGGCCCAGGGCTGTCCCTCGGGGCCTGGGGTGGAGGTTCCCTGCCCTCTGACAGGGCTTTCCTGTCTGGCAGACCGTTAGTTCTGCTGCGTCTGGACACGCGTGCGTTTGTGTATGTTGGTGGGGGGGAGGAGATAGACCTCAGCCAGGGCCCTCCCCCGCCCCCAGCCTCCCTGACACTCTCAGCAAGCCCAGCTCAAGGATGGGGAAGAGGACCCAGAGCAATGGGAATGAGAGAGGGAGCCGGGAAGGCATTTGTCTCGGGGGCCGGGATCTGAACCGGCCACATCTGTCTCCTTTCCATCTAGACCATCTGATTTCCATTCTTCCCACCCATTTCTTGCCTCTGGAATGTTCCACCTCCCCTGCTTTTCTTACGAAAGCCAGCTGTCCACAGAGACTCCCAAGATGCCTCAGCTTCTGCTTCTTCCCCGAAGCCTTCCCAGCCTCCTCCAGGCCACCCTGGGCTATCTCTCCTTTGAAGTGGCTCCCTCGTAGGACCCACACAACCACACACTCAGCACTGGATTATTCACATGCGTTTGCATTGTTTTCCCCGACAGGCTTGTACATCGTTTAGAGGTAGGGACTGTTTGGATATAAACTTTCCGCCTGTGTCCTGTGATACTGCCGCACGTGGGCGGGACTTGGGCCGGACAGCCAAGTACCTTAAAGTTAACATCGCCTTCTGAGAATTCAATTAGGAAGAAACTCAGTTTAGGAGAGGATATTAGCCCTCTGTAGAAATTACCTAGGAGACTGTCTGTCTGTGAATATCCCAAATCCAATTAAGGAGACCTGGGTGAAACCTCAGAGGAGCAGATAAGGTTGTGATTGCATTTAAGCGAGGTAACTGCATTGTCTTCTGCCCGAAGGAAGATGCCAAGACGAGGGGAAAGTTCCTTCTCATATAAAGGCAGGTCCAAGGGACCCAGCTTGGTGCCAGGTCTCAGGCCATGCAGGAGAATTGGTGTCACATTCCACAAACTGTTTCCCTGGTGGCTCAGACAGTAAAGAATCTGCCTGCAGCGCGGGTTTGATCCCTGGGTCGGGAAGATCCCCTGGAGAAGGGAATGGCAACCCACTCCAAAGTTGCTGCCTGGAGAATCCCATAGACAGAGAAGCCTGGTGGGCTACAGTCCATGGGGTGGGAAAGAGTCGGACACGACTGAGGAACTAACACTTTCACTTTTCACTTTCCCACAACTGCAGTGGCCAGGACCCAGGACGGGTGAGCCCAGAGGTGGCAAGGGTGCCCCAGGCTGTCATCCAGCCATTAAGCTCATCTGGCACCCCGGCTTTCTTCTGCTTCCACGCTAAAGCCACATGCTGAGGTTCCCGGGAGAGATGAGTCCACGTGCCTGGGGATGTCCAAGCCAGCATTTGGGGTCTGTGAGCTATTCTTTGCGCGTCCACTTTATGTTGAAAGTGAAAGTGTTAGTTCCTCAGTCATGTCCGACTCTTTGCGATCCCGTGGACTGTAGCCTGTCAGGCTCTTCTGTCCATGGGACTCTCCAGTCTTGAATACTGGGGTGGCTTGCCATTTCCTTCTCCAGGGGATCTTCCTGACCCAGGGATTGAACCCAGGTCTCCTGCCTTGCGGGCACCTGAGATTGGCTGGTCCAGGGTGCACACGTGTAGCCAAGAAGGAGGTGCTGGGCTGTGATGAAGCACCGTGTTAAAGCCACTGTCTGGGTGGCAGGTCAGCCTTCCTCCCAGTCATGCCTTCCCTGGACACTTCTTTTTTTAAACTAATTTTTTGGCTGCACCAGGTCTTAGTTGGGGCATGCGGAATCTCTCGTTTCGGCATGTGGGGTCTAGTTCCCCTCAGGGATCGAACCCTGGGCCCCCTGCACTGGAAATGCAGAGTCTTAGCCACTGGACCTCCAGGGAAATCCCATTCCCAGACATTTTTGCACTTGCTGTTTGCACTGGTTACTTAGAGGCTGCTGCTGCTAAGTCGCTTCAGTCGTGTCCGACTCTGTGCGACCCCAGAGACGGCAGCCCACCAGGCTCCCCGTCCCTGGGATTCTCAAGGCAAGAACACTGGAGTGGGTTGCCATTTCCTTCTCCAATGCATGAAAGTGGAAAGTGAAAGTGAAGTCACTCAGTCGAGTCCGACTCTTAGCGACCCCATGGACTGCAGCCTACCAGGTTCCTCCGTCCATGGGATTTTCCAGGCAAGAGTACTGGAGTGGGGTGCCATTGCCTCCCGCTACATGGTGGCCTGAGTGATGGGTGCAAGGGGTGTTTTGTCTCTAAAAGGATCGAGAGAAGACCCGTGATCCCAAGGGGTGGGTGACAGAAGGAGGGAATGGGTGGCCTTGGATCAAACATGTCTACATGCCAGGCACTGTCTGAGTGCGTTTACATCCTTCATCTTTTTTTATTTTTAAAAATTGTTTATTAATATATTATATTGGAGCGTAGCTATTTAACAATGTTGTGTCAGTCTCAAGCGTACAGCAAAGTGATTCAGTTATACATGTATCTCTTCTTTTCCAAATTCGTTTCCCCTTTAGGTTATTACAGCCTATTCAGCAGCATTCCCTGTGCTATACAGTAGGTCCTTGTTGGTCATCTATTTTATTTGTTAATTTTTACACGTTCTTCATCTTGCTTGTTCATCCGAGAGCCCTCGTGCTGTTGTACCACACCCATTTTACAGATGAGGGACGGCGGTTCAGAGAGGTGAAGGAGCCTCTGCAGAGGTCACCTGCTTAGCCAGCGGTGCAGCTGGGGTTAAATGGGGATCTCCTCGCCTTGACTCCTGTTCTTTTAGGAGAGGGAGGAAGAAGCCAGGGGGGAAGGCACATGTGACTGTGTGTTAGGAGAGGGGCCTGTGGGGGGGAGAGGTGGACAGGACATCAGGGCACTCCTGGAGGGCTCTGCTGCTCGCCCACGCCCAGCATCTGCCCTCGGGGTGGGGGACAGACTTGGCCACTGTGATCCTGTGCTAAGGACTAAGTGGTAGGAAATGAGCTTCAGGGAAATTCCAGGCTTGATTCTCTAATGAGGCAAAAGTTGGCATGATGCCCTTCCCAGGAACACCCTGACAGCAAGTCCCCCACACCCGTGTGCTTTGCTAGAGAGCAGGCATACACCTCACCTAAACAAACTGGCACAGATGCCCGGTGGGCCCGGCCACAGGCACAAACCCACACGTGGGGCGTGGCACTCACTGCTTCTCAACATCTGGGCACAGATTCTCCCTAACAAACCCCAATCCAGCTTCTGTCTCCCCCGATGGACCACTTCCAGCTGATGCTCAGACATCCCAGCCTCCTTCCCTTCCTCTCCCGCTGCCTCCCCCAGGCCTCAGATGGAGGAGACCAATGACGCAGGGTCTCCCTGAGCATGAGTGTGCGTGTTCTCAAGTCTCTGCAGCCTTGCTCCCGCTGCCTGGTGTTCTGCGGTCTCTATTCTCTTCTCCCGGGATCACACAGGAGCCAGCATCTGGTCTGGGGCCAGCTCCCAGCACTTTCCCCGGGGGCGATGATGCTCAGAATGCTTTCCCGGGAACCACCCCCCAGTCCACCTCTCCGGGGAGATGTTTTACTTTCTGTCTCCCTTTCCACTAACTTCCCACATGACACCATTGCACCCCTCCAAGAGATACCTTTGCCCCAGAGTACAGCGTCTTCTCAGCTGTAAAAGGCTTTTTCTGGAAGAGAACCACGGAGACACAGGAGCTGAGAAGGAAACTGGGGAGCATGGTTCCCCCTGCCTGAGCCCTGCAGGGCCGGCCTGGAAAGGAGACAGTGCCTGGAGCCCTCATGCCTAGGGTTGCATAGGCCCTTTCCTAGGTTCTAGCTCAGCTCCCACAGATGAATGACCCGGGGAGTTCCAGCTGCCCTGGGCTTGGGCCTAGGAGCCTCCCATGTGGTCTGTGGGGTGTCGGTGGTGGGGGCCAGCTGCAGGAACAGTACAGCCCTGGGTCAGGTCTGCAGGTCCCAGGCAGGGAGAGCCAGAACCAGGCTCCCCCATGGCCCGCCCTCTGCTCCCATGTTTCCATGGTTCTCCGGCCAGGAAAAGTCTATCTGCTGACAAGAAGCTGTGCTTTGGGTGGGAATGGAGTCGTGCAGGAAGTTGGTGGAAATGGAGAGAAAGAAAAAAAGCCTCACCCAGGAAAGATGGACTGGGATGTTTTGCAGTTACATAGAAAAAAAGAGAAATGAGTTGTTTTTTTCTTTCCCTTTCCTGAGAACAAAGACGATAAAGAGAACAATGAGCAGGCCTGAATATTCCTAGTTTTTTTTTTTGTTTTTTTTTTACTTTGGCTAGTGGCTCAGACGGTAAAGAATCTGCCTGCAATGAAGGAGACCCAGGTTCAATTCCTGAGTCAGGAAGAGCCCCTGGAGAAGGAAATGGCAACCCACTCCAGTATTCTTGCTGGGAGAATCCCATGAACAGAGCAGCCTGGCAGGCTACGGTCCATGCTGCTCCTAACTCAGCACGTCTATAACTAAGTTTGCTTTTCTGCAGGAGCTACACTTCGCACCTATTTTCCTTTGACTCTATGCCTAATGCATCCTGCACCTGGTGTTTACCCTCACGACACCCTTCCTCTTGTAGTTACATGACAGAAAGGAGACCACAGAGCCATGGAACTGCTGGACTCAATTACTGGGTTACTGACATCGGCCTGTGACTGTTTTTTGACAAGCTCCAAACACCTTTGGTCCTCTTCACTGATCCCCAACTGCTAGCCCTCATCTTACATA